>NC_026003.2:102542308-102608943 GCF_000442705.2 Elaeis guineensis
GAAGACAAAAAAGATGAGCCTTTGAAGCAATAATGAATTATTTAGAGAGTTTTATTAATTGATTGTGCATCAATTTTGGTTGCTTTCACCCGTTAGGTTCCTCACATAAATTCCTCGTGTGCCATGCTCTCCCTATTCAGACATGAAAAAGGATGAAGGATGCAAGATTTAAGTAGCAAGAAATTTCTACGTAGGGTGACTAACCCATTTAAGAAACGTCACAAACACTGAAACCCACATCCATTCCCTTACTTTACAAAATACAAAATATCAGCTTCCATGCACCCAAACCTGAACCCACTCCCTCATCCACTCCTGATTTAGAAGCTAAGTATAAGAACATAAATAGATTTAACAAATGTTTGAATATACTCCCCAGGAAAAAAGCATAAATCCATCCCTGAATGGGCGTTGCATTTCCTTCACATTAACACGCCTAAAGGAATGCCAAAAATCAACAGAAGTCACAAGCTCTATTGATCACTTCTTACTGACTTTATAATCCTTTTCAATCCTCTCAAGGTTAAAGCAAATAATTGCAAAATCTTAATTGGTTAGCAGTCACTTTGTCCCCTAATGGTGCATGCTTTCACATATCTATTTACTTGCATTAGGGCAAAGCAATGCATCATGATTGGTTTTTGCTTCAACTTTTCTCTTGCTCAATAAGTCCTATAATAGGCGCAAGAAGATTTTTCAGATATTAAGACAGTTTTTGGTCTCCATAAAAGCCCATTCTTCCTTGTAAGATCCATAATATGAGCTATGATAAAGCTGAATTTTTTAAGCATTGAAGGGCGTCAAAGGGATAGATATTCATGTAGTATAAGGTGGTATCAGACAATACATAGTCCATTTTAATAGTTATCCATGTGAAAACATCTTGATCGTTTGACTGATAATTCCATTGATAAACTAGTTAAATACCAATGCAGTTCCAAAAACAATCATCTGGATGTGGCTATATTAATTGAAACTGAAAACTGGTCAACAAAGAACCAAAACACTTCAAGAGTTTGCATGAGTGGGGCTCTAAATAACCCAAAGTATGGCATTCAAAAAAACTTTCTGACATCTACGCATCACATTCCATTCCACATCTAACGGTAACAACTAAACAATATGGCAAATCAACTGAGCTGCTTCTAATTGTTCAAAACATGTTTTAATCCGGAGTCAATTTTTCAGAGTGCTGATCGCATAGTTGTCTATGCACACATGTCTATTCTTATTCTTCCATACCCACCATAACCCATAGAAGTGCATGTCTTGTACAAGTAATTCAGATCTTAAACTTTTTAGAGTATAACCGATCGCAGAATTGTCTATGCGCATGTTTGACTCTCATTTTTCTATACCCAACACATCCCATAAAAGTGTGTGCCTTGTACAATTATTCAAATCTTAACCCTCCATTTTTAAAAGTGACTCAAAGGACAACATCAATCACTTCATATGGTCTTTGTACACACTAGCTTCACCTTCTCTGTTTCATCACAAATCATCCATCTTGGTTTTATTAAGCCTACATTTCATCAAAAATTTGATAATCGAAACAAATCTTTAATCACCCTAAGCCCATTAATGTCTCTCTTTACGTGTAGGAACATTGAAAAAAACATCACCAATATAGACCCACTTTTAAGGGAAATAAAAATTAAACAAGGATAAGGAATGTGGGGCCTCGAAGATCACAATCTTTTCATCCAGTTTTTTACCGAGATTTATTATCCCTAGCGACCATAGCCTTGTAATCAAACAGCCACATTCCAACCTTGCTAGGCCAATATTTAAGAATGCTCCGATCATAAATGGACTTGTTTCAATATGACTTTTCAATAAAAACAACATAGATAACAAACGAGCAATCAGTATTGCTCAAAAAAAGAAGTCATAAAGAAGGGGAAATAGAAGAATAATTCAAATTAGCAATCACTGCATGCTTAATCAATGTGACATCCCATTTTATGTGAGTTAAGCATTAAACAAAGAAGAAGAGCTAGGAAAGAAGCTGGAGTAGATTCATACTGAATACCCACAAATATAATTATCCCTGGTCGTCATTCTTAATCAGTCATCACCATCACCACCAATTACTATCTAGTTTCAGACTAAAATCATACTAATTCTCATAATGACACATAACCACCAACCCTCTTTCATGTTCCAAAATCTCAACCTCTTATTGTCTTTTCTAGCCACCAACTTGCCAGGTAATAACATCCCCCCCCCCCCAACAGGATCAAAAGTGTAGATATGAAATGGGAGGGGGGAAGATGAAATATGGTTCAAATAATAATGAGAGAGAGATTGAAAGAGATAAGAGGGTAGTACAGTAAGCAGATTAGGATACCTTCTTTTAGGAATATCAATCTTGGAATGAGTCTCAATTGGTAAGAGTGGTTGAGTAGGAGACTAGGAGTGTGATGAGATAGGGCTCCTTGTAGGCAGCAAAGAATGCAACATGGCTTACAATGTTCCTTCCTTTTCTTTTTCCATAGCAATACCGAGTGAATCTTCTTTTGGCCACCCCAACCTGCTTAGTACAATGATTTTTTCTTTCATAATCTTTGAGAAATTCAAAAAAAAAAAAAAGAAAGGATTTCAATCATCTAGATATCCTGCTCAATACAAGTAGATTCTGTCATCAACTCTACATCATATACTAAATGAATCCCTCTCTCCTCATGCTCCTCATCATTGCTCTCTCAATCACTCAAGTTTTTCCTCAATGTATATAAATTCTTCTCTAGAAAAACTTTATTGCAAAGTTTTTAAAATTTTGATAGGCCATCTTTCCCACCATTGGAAATAAAAAAACCTATCACTTGCAGATTGACCATTTCCGTTTTGTAAGAATATATGTTTTCTGCATTTTTCCTTTCTTTAAAGATAATGACATTCCTTTCACATGTCACTTTACCATGAAGTCATAAGGCCTGCAACTGAAAAAGCATTCTTGCCAAAATGCTTTGAAGGACCAGTTTGATTATCTATGGTACTTACCCTATGGGATTGGACCCAAAGTTTTGCCCCATGCAATGATGCTTGACATCCTATGAGTGAGGATTCTTTGAGTTTGGTAGTCCCAAAAGTGCTTGGATACCGAAGAAAAATTTTACCTAGCCAGTTAATGATATTGATCAACAAATCATAAGATGGAGATTATATAAAATTGAGATTGTATATCTTCTTACTTTACTAAATTAAGCATTTTCTGCAAATCAAAACTCAGATCCAGATTATCCTTTTCTTCCACTGTTCTGAGAGGTGGCAATGGTGATAGGGTTCCAACAATGAAGCAGAGGGGTAGTGGTGATGGAGCTCCAGATATGGGTGTATCACAATGACGCTTTGGTGGACATGGAGGTGCACGCAAGTGAGAGCTAGAAAGACAATGGTAGTGGTGCTTCAGCAAAGGAAGGTTGTAATTACCATGACAGATCTCCGGGGCCCACTAAGATGAGAGAGAACAAGGGATAGGCAGACAAATGGTGGTGGTGCAGCTTGAAAAAAAGCTGAGGTTGTTGTGACAGGTCTTGAGTGGCCACCAAGACCATGGAGAGAGAGGTGGTGGCTAAACTAGGTGGTGAAACAGTAATGCTAGCAAGCTTAGGAATCCTGAATGCCAGCAACAGGGCAGAATAAGTCATGCCCTAGTTTCCTCTCATCTCCTATTTTTTCATTTTCTCTCCTCAACCTCTCGCACCCAGAACTCAAAAAGCACCAAACAAAAAAAAGGGGCTGAAACCTCTTCTTTCTGTTCAACAAAATTAGGTGGATCCAACAAGGCTGGACCTCCAAATCGGGCACCCAAACACTTGATCTGGTCTAACACATGCTGTTGATCCAGATCCTCCACTTTCTTGTGGGACCAATGTCTATCCAAACAAGGCCTAGTACTGGGATTTTCCTAAAGGCCTCCATCAGGACAATCCCTTTCCACATACCACAAGTGCGAACTTCCACATTTAGTTACTAAAAGAAAATATTGAAACTTAAGCAATAAAGGAATTTAGCATCACTCAAGCTTTATACACAAATTGCAGCCAAG
Organism: Elaeis guineensis; assembly: GCF_000442705.2. Classification (NCBI taxonomy): domain Eukaryota; kingdom Viridiplantae; phylum Streptophyta; class Magnoliopsida; order Arecales; family Arecaceae; genus Elaeis; species Elaeis guineensis. The sequence goes on from NC_026003.2 coordinate 102,546,363, forward strand.
ATGAAACTATTGATCTAGTTAACATATCACATAAACTACTTATGGAATGCAAGGACTATGAGCTTGTGTCAAATAAATCTACACCCATTTTATTCCTCCTTGTTTCTAAGGTATACATGCTAACTTCATCAAATTGTTATCATCCTTTTTTCACCAAACAACAGACCTCCCTCCTCAATATGATTGGTAACTCAACAGCTGAGATAACATTTCAAGCAATTCCCATCACTCTAGTATCTGGCAACAAAACATGCCACTCACTATTGTGAATGATCCTTGAAACCACAATAAGCTAGACTTCCACCTTTTGCTGTGTCTATCCAACAACAGTGTATGTGTGTACATATGATCTATTTCTTCTGCATTTTCATATTAACATGATACATATTCTATATCATCTCAATTGGACAATAAGGTCTTGGTACCAATGTTGGACATGCAACATGGGTGTAAGTGTTCAAGCATCCAAGTGTCCAGAATAATCCAACATGGGAATCTCTTAAAGTCAGACATGTGAACACAACCTTATCTTATATATGTACAGATACGTATCTATTGATATATGTATATAATTAGGGCTGAAAATGGATTGAATATTAGTAATATTAATATTTCTATCCATAATTTTCAACAAACATAAATACGGTACAAATATTAAATGGATACCAAAATCAGTATCCATATTTATTCTAAATGAATGGTTGGAACATGTACAACATAGGTCGAGGGATGCATTGGTACAAGGAGTGATTGGATATAGGTAAAAGGTAGACCGAAAATTATATAGGATGAACCAGTAAGGTAGGACCTAATATTGCTACATCTTTTAGAAAGTTTGGTCCTAATTAGAATGGAATGAAAGAAAAGAGTTCATTAGCCAACCACAATTAGTTTGGCACAAAGGTTTCATTGAGTTGAATTGTTTTTTGTTCTAAACAAATACGAAAATATTAACCATATCTGTATTTATTCTGAACGGATATGGATGCAAGTATGTTAGTTATATCTATATTTTTCTAAAAAAATATGGATACAAGACAGATACTATTTGGATATAAATTGAATTTTTAGTAAAATTTAATGATAAAAACTAACATTAATTACATAATCATAGGACAGGCATAGAATTCACCATGCGGATTGCACATGAAACACAGGTAACTGAAGATCTAAGGCATAGTTACCAAACCAGCATGGAGACCAACCTGGTCAAGGGTCCAAGTCACTAGTCCGATTCGATTTGTATTAAAATATTAAAAATCCAAAATTATTTAAAATATAAATAAAATATAGAAACATTAATATTTTTTTTACATCAAATACCATCATTATCCTTTCATTACAGCATAAATAAAAAAGAATCATCAATTATCTATTTTAAGAGAGCATGTAAGAAAGACTACATCCGAATGTAGGAATAGCTAGAAGTTATTAATATTTTTAAATAATTTTAACAATAAAATTCTGAAAAATATCATAAAGAATAAAAGAGTATGTTATATTTCTTTTTATCAAAAAAGATTTTTTTACAAAAAATAATTATTAAAATATGAAATATCATAACATACATTAGAAGATTATTTAGTGACTCAAATAGATATAAATAAGAAACAAACTACTTATATAATACAAAAAGGCATGTAGCTTAGTTGTAGATTACTTGTAATCCGAGTGAAAGGTCACTGGTTTGAAAGAATCAACATGATTTATAAGTAGATATCTGATTTTGTATATCCGATCAGATCCCAAAATTTCTATCCAAATCCGATCCGAATCAGATATGGAAATAGATAAGGTTGCATTTTACCGGACCCATTTTCAGTGCCATATATAACAAATAATAAGCCAGAACCATGCTGCCTAAGTTCATAACCCTTAATAAAATGGTTTCTAAATTTTAATGTTAGAATTAAAAACTTCCATATAGAAGTGCCAACAGTAGACACATAATGAGGATAGCTTTATAATTTGTTGGTATGAAGTCTCAAAGAATTTCACAAAGTGTCCCGACTGCCTGACACATTAAAAATTTGGAGTGTCCAGGAAACACCATTCAGTATATTAAACAATATGTAAATCGCTATGCTAAAATATAAGTACTAGATGAGCATGAAGTGGTCAGATTAAGCGAACTGATAATTTGAATTTCACCTTGTATAGTTTGTAAGAGTACTCAAAAAATTCAAAATGCATGAAGGAGAACACATCAAATTAATGGGCTTCATTACCAAAAAAAGAAACAGAATAACTGATACTTTCACAAATAACATTACAGATTTTTTGATAAGAACAAGATTAAAAATTAATGCTACCTTAGTATTCAGGTTTAAAACCCTGGTGCAGATCAATATCAATCATTAATCACAATGTTCCATACCATGGTGCAGCCCCATACTAACACAGTTTAGTCAGCACGAACAATACGTTGTATTGTTACAGGTCAGTACAGGGTAGACAGAAGCCCACATGGGCAGTACATACCAACCCGTATCTCAATACTTGAATCCTTTGTTGATAGTAATGAATGATATGCCTTTCTCCAAGAAGACAAGAATGTAAAGATGCAAGTGGTAAAACAATAGAAATGTCATCTACTTCCCAAATTCTTCCAGACAAAAATGATAGAAGGGTTTAGGCACAAGATCAAATACCTTCTGAACACGTGCAAGCAAACGAGTAAGATTGCTTTTTAAACTTCGTACACGCTCTAGATTCTTAGTGCTAACATTCATGGCTAGTTCGTCCAGCACAGGATAAGCAACTCTCTCAAGATCAGCAACATTAGAGTCCAAATATGAACAGACTACTTCCAATGCAATCTCCAATACCTGAAACTCAAATGGAAGCTCACGTTCACCTTCAGATGCCTCATTAACATGCAGCCATTGTCCATCAATTGAACACATTTCTTTAGTTTGTTTGTCTGTATGGTCGGGCTCCTGAATTCGAAATGGACTCTTAAGAGGGAGTTGTCGCCTTAATTGATCCACAAAAGGAAGAACTTCCTGAGACAGAGGATCCAGTAGCAAGACTTCTTCAGCAGTAACGATGGCCTTAATAAATTCTAGGTTGACAACCATTGCTTTTTCCCTGGCTGGAATGTAAACCAAAGCACCAAATGTGAATAATCAAACAAAAGCAATTCAGTTAACTTATAACAGTAGGAAGCAAAAATATATGCTGCATTTAACAATAAGTTCTAGGAGGGTGCAAATATCGCAGTATGGAAGTAATTCAACTATGATGATGATGACACCAAAAAATCTCTTCTTTTTTTCAATGTCATGTCTGTACATGTACTAACTATTTCCATCAACAGCAGATGTGATTTTTCTGACTAGACTCGATAAAATCTGAAGTTAATTTTTGTCTACTCTTTTGCACATGAGGATAGGCACAAAAGATATTTTGGTATATGGTGAGATGCATAGGCATATAAAGATACAAAACTTTATAAATGGATTCACAACGTGCATCGTGATATATGCTAGTGAGCAACTTTATTCAAGTTATGATTAAATTTTAAAAAAAAAATTAACTGTTTTGTATTGGTGTATAAACTGCATTAATAAATAACCATATGCATTGCATAGTTAAACTATACTGCAGAAGTTTGTTAGATGTTGTTTAATATCTTGCACTGCATTGCTTCAAGTAAACTTTCACATAACTAGCACCAAAGAACAATATTTGCACGTTAGCAAGTTGCAAAATTTATGAAGATAAAAATTGTAGAGGATATGTATTATATTCAGTTATTCACACACACATTAACAACATAACATTGCAGATATTGAAAGAGATGGTCCATACTATGGAAAGCTCATGAAGCAACATTTATGCAAAGGGACATTTCATTATGGCTTCCAATAAACATTCTAGCAACTGTACTTCCATTCCAATTCAAGTGTATTTGCCATCTTTATCTCAATAATGATGGATCTCACAATCACTTGCATCCACCTCATAAATTACTTGCTCATCCTAAGAGGCTTAGTGGTTGTTTAAGCTCACCATGGTTTCAAAGAACTAATGAGACACCACAAGGATTGTGATTAACCATGATATAAAATACTAAAAAGAACTCAAAGCCTCAACCCCAAATTGAATAGAGGACCCAAATCCTGAAACTCTGCTACAGAATAACATGGAGAACTTCTCAATAAATGAACCATAAACAATTTAGATGGACAATGTCTAGGTTTTTAAGAAGCATTATTCTTGAAACAGCATTATAATGTGAACAATATATAGATGCAGACACTGAGATAATCCATGACAAAACTAAGACAAGGTGTTGAAACATTGCATTAGATAAACCTTGCTTAACCTGACAAATTGATGATAAACTCATATGGACTAGATTGAGAAAGGTATGCTCATGTACAACAATGACAATGGAAGCCCTTGCCAAGAGATGGGGACCTGACACGTGTGAGAAGGGAAACAGTGCAGAAAGCAACAAAACCTTACATGCGTGAGAAGAAAAAGACTGCAAAGAGCAACAATGGAAAGACTGCAAAGAGCAACAATAATAAAAAGACTGCAAAGGGGAATTCATGAAGCCAGACCAAATAAATATGAGATAAGTATGTACAGAGTTCGCTAACAGTATTATCCTATCAAATATATCATATCTCCTGAACTTGCCACCCAAAAAAAGGAACCATATGCAATCACAAAGGGAGAATATCACGAGTCTTTGATATGTAATTCAGGATTTACTCCTCAGCTTAATGTTTAAGCTGTCCGAAACAAAGTTCCAAATCTTGGAAATCCGTATAGCTGTCTTGCTAGGCAAACTTGAAGAACAGAAAGATTATTTAGGGCGGCTCAAGTTCATTAAAAATGCAAACTTTTTTTTATATCGCATATGAGATGATCGTGCAGAAACTAAAACATAACAATATAACTTCCCCAATGTGCATTTCTCCACAGGACCAGCAGAAACTCCAGAGACAAAAAGCAATCGGAGATCCACCACGAAACAAGCATCAACCAAAGAACAACAACGAAATGGTGGGGAAGGGGCTCACCGAGGATGTTGGAGGAGTGGGAGAAGACGGGGCCAAGGATCCTGAGGTCACGGGCGGGGATGGCGGCGCGCTTGATGATCGCGTTCTTGTCGCACTCCAGGATCTCCGACTGCCCCTCCCGGTCGAACCTCATCCACAGCCTGGCCCCGGTCTTCTTCTTGGCCCCCTTGGCCCCATGAGCGGCGGCGGCGGCGGCCGGCGGCGCCGCCTCCGCAGCCGGACTCCCGGCGTTGTTCTGGAGAACGTTAGCGGCGGCGGAGGGGGGGATCGGGGACGGAGGCAACGGCTGGAGCTCGAGCCGCTTGGCCGATCGGATCCGCCTGGAGAGGAAGGAGAAGGGCTTCTTCCCGGATCGCTTCCCCATTGTCGGCTCCTCCCGCCACCATCGAAATCACCCTCTCACCTTAGGGTTTGACCTGGCTTCTCCGGCGAGGAAGAGGAAGGCGGAGGAGGAGACAGAAAAAAACTAGAGAATCTATCTCTGCTCTTTTCTTTCCTCCTCCCCTTCCGTTTCTGTTTATGGACGGCTTTCGCACGCCAGCGTTTACCAGGAATCCCACATAGCAGCGGATAAATAAAAATCTCATGCGGCTTCAGAGTAATGTACCCTGGTGCATCACGGGGGGCATCTGATTCGGATCGAAAATCCTGGCCGTTTACTCAAATATTATTAGATTTTGGTACCAACTCAAATATTAGCGGTTACTGTTTTTATTCTTCTAGCAACTTAATGGTAAGTATGAGAGGCTACATGAGGAGGCAACGTTGGTTGTAGGGGGGTCCGAGACGGGGAGGGCTGTTTGTTTGGGTTAGCATTCGGAAAGGAGCCGGATTTTTGTTGTAGTTATCTGAGATTAAGAGGCTCGTGGAAGATAAGACTCAAGCTTGTAAATATTATCTTTTTTTTGTATAATAATACATTATTTTTAAAATATTAAAATATTATCTTCACATAAATGCTATAAAAAATAGTAAGTTTGATATAAAAAAGATAAGTGACCTAACTATAAATAATTTGTTAATGAATCGATTATGGACGTGCCAATAATATATGTCCTATCTTAGTATACACTGCTAAATTTTATATATGTCGTTGCTTGCATAGTTTTTTTTTTTTTTTTTGGATAAAGATGTTGTTCGCATAGTTGACCCCTCAAATGAAAATTACAAAATTATGGATGCTAATGAACTGGTTATTAAGGCTGTTGGCTGATTTCGAATCTAAATAGCTGAGTGGAGCATAACATAACCCTCTTCTATAAAAATCTTGTTTGGATGTTTGAATTGAAAATCTTATAAAATTTATAAATTGATCAATAAAACTAGCAAAACTTTAGATTGATAGATTAGACTAGACCTATATTATTAAGTACTTAAAGATGATTTTGGAATAGTCAATCCGAATTTTATCGGAAGAAAAAAGATTTAAGCAGATTTTTTTTTTCTCTCTATAAAATTTGGACTGGTCTATTCTAAATCATTCCTAAGTATGATAAATATATGCCTAACTTAATCGATTAATCTACAATTCTACTGATTGTACTAATCCAATTTATAAGAAGATGATTTTGGAATAGCCAATCCGAATCTTATAGGAAGAAAAAAGATTTAAGTAATTTTTTTTTTCTCTCTATAAAATTTGGACCGGTCTACTCTAAATCATTTTAAGTATGATAAATATATGCCTAACTTAATCAATTAATCTATAATTCTCCTGATTGTACTAATCCAATTTATAAGTCTAGTAAAATTTTCAGCCAATCATCCAAATAAATTATAAAAAAATTAAAAAATAAATAACAACAACAACTAGGACGTTGAAAATCTTACTCTCCGTGCATATATATATATATATATATATATATATATATATATATATATATATATATATATATATATATATATATATATATTTCAGATGGTCAAGGAAATTTAGCCAATCAAATTTCAGATGTTTTGGTCAGACTTGCGGCATTGACATTCCCACCACTATCATGTTGTCCTCATTAGTATTTTTAAATAGAAAGACATGCAGCATTGACATTCCCACCAAAATCATGTTGTCCAGATTAGTATTTTAGATAGAAAGACTGAAGCAGTTGAGAGTCACCTCTCAACCCATCCAAGGTACAACCCACATGGACTATTTTATTTAAAAGGCTTCAAGTAAGGTCCCACCCTCACGGGCATTATGTCATCAATATGCTACTGAGCCTCGTATTCCTTTTTTGATGGTAAGGGGAGGCGAGATGCCACCGAAATATTATGAATAGAAGAACGTACATGGAGAAAGCAGGGTGCGGAGCAAGCTCTGCTGTTCAGAGTCTGACCAATAAAATCAAAAGAAAAATACAGGCTGCGGGTGGCAAAAAAAATAAAAAAAAAATAAAAAAAATATAACAATAGTGGCATAAAAAAAAATAAAATAAAATGCTTGTCATGCTTCAAAATCAGCTGAGATCTACTTTATTAACGGGCTGAAGTCAAAAAAAATCAGACTAAGACCGTCTTTCTCTATCAATTGTTCATCTGAAATTTGAAAGAAAAACAACAACTTTGTCTAGATATTTGAGAGCATTATTTTGATATTTATTGATTCTTGACAAGATTTTTTTAAATTTAATCTAAAAATTTTGATTGCACAAGTTAGACCAATCATTGGATAAAAGACATCTTTTGAAGCAACTGAAGCAATTGAAGCATGCTTCTTGTTGAGAAAGATCCTAGATTTTTGTCTCTCTCCAATGGACCCAAGCAAAAGCAACGATCGGCATCAGGATGATCTTTTGGTGCTTGTTTTGTGAAATTTCCTTTTTATCTAGTTTAAGCAGAGATTTTCAAAGCTCAATTGAGGACGCAGAACTTCAAGAGATGAACCGGCTGCCTTCCACGTAGTACAGAAGTAGTACCAAGTAGAGAAAAGATGATCAACCAATTCAATTGCTCGTTACAATGCATGCAACCCCCAAGATTTTTACCAAGCTTTCTACCAAGATTTTCTCATGTTTGACTTCGCACTTAGTTTTTAATTGGTTGCTGAGCTTTCAGAAAGTGCCAGCAAATGAACACTTGATACCCCTACTGTTCAAGAAATGACTGATGCAAGGGTGACGAAGAGAGAGGCTTATCCCCCCATTCAATTTCCATTTCAATTGATCTTCACCTTGTTCAAGATCAACAGCCCGCAGTAAAGATGAAGGTTGATTAAATTGGCCTTGGACTTCTGATGATGAAGAAAAAGGTAATCTGATTTTCCATGCCCCAATATCATAATCATAAAAATCTGCAACCATGCCATTCTTCTTCTAACTACAATAGTAAAGAGTGGGGAAAAAGTGTTTGAAGTGGCACATTGCATACCAAGCTATCTTTCCAAGGGAAGTTTCTACCCATTTCCAAATTTGAAACAAACCCTATTCCAAAAAGTAGGGAGGGAAATTACCATATCACGCCACAAACTCGAGTATCTTTTAGTTGGCTTCTGGAAATTTTTACCCTTCTATGATAGGCAAGGTGAACTTGTCTACTCCAAAAACTTAGAAAGTATTTGATTGAAGAGAGTGGAATCTGAAATCGAAATCAGAATGAGTAACTCCCATTCCAACCATTTGGTTGGAAGGAGTCTCATTCCGATTTCGATTCCAGGATGGAATGAGAATAGCTCAATCTATATAGAATTCAATCTCTACTCTCTTCTATGGATTCAATTTTTTATTTCAATTTTAATTCGATTCCGATCACAAACCAAACGTTTCGAAAGATTTGGCCATTCCGATTCCGATTCCAAGCCATTCCAATTTTCATTCCTATTCTGATTCTGGTTGCGAATCAAACACCCCCTTAGATCAAAGGAGAGAAATCTCCATCTCCATTCTGCAAGTGGGGAAGTATTAAACTGGCTAAGGTCTTCGACGCTAACCCTGCCTTCCTCTTTTCTAAACATATTGTCTTCCAATTAATCTTTACAAGGAAAACCCTGACAGTGGGGTGAGCCCGACTAAACAAAAGATCTCCAATATTTGTTAATTTTTAGTCACCCGGACTGGAAGCTTGAAGATAGATATGAAATGAGTGGCGGTAATGCGAGCATCAAATTGACCAATATAAACTGTCCTCCCAAAAACAAATCACATTTTTCCAGGGACCAATTTAGATTCTACTCTGCAGTAGGATCATCCAATTGACGGTTTACCTCCAAAAATGGCAGACCAAGGTATCTGAGTGGAAGTGCTGGATACATGCGATTAAGCCATCTTGCACGCTCCTCTGTCCAAGTGACTTTGACCTGGGATAGTGAAAAAATTCTTCTGATAATTAATTATAAGTCATGACATCATCTCAAAACTATAGAGAATTATCTTCAATGCAGCAAAATACTCCTTAAGTTGGCAAAAATCAAGATATCATCTGCATATTGTAAAATTTTTGTCCCTCCAAAGATTCAAGGATTACCAAGACTTCAAAATTTTTTTCTGATGCCACCTGATTAAGCATTTTAGGAATTGAATTCACAGCTAGTATGAGTAGATAAGGAGATAAAAGGTCACCTTGCCTCAACTCTCTTCTACAAAAGATCCAATCTCCAATCCCACCATTCACATTCACTGCAATCTTGTATAAGAAGAGAATATTTTATATTCAGTTGATCCATTTGAAGGGAAGTGCCTAGCCATCAATAGATTGAGTAAATATGAATGGCTAACTCTATCGACTTTATAGAAGTCCAACTTATAGATTACTCCATCCACATTTGCCTTAGAAATCCAGGATCTCATTGGCGCAAAACATATTATCTATTATTAGCCTGCCTTTAATATAAGCAATCTGTGCAAGATCTATTAAGCCATTCATGAAGGGCTGTAATCAGTTTGTTGACACTTTTATAATATTTTTTATGCACCCATGAAACAAACTTACCAGCCTAAAGTTGGTTCATTGACAGCTTCTTTTCTAGGAATTAAAGATAAAGTAGCATAATTGATTTTGGCAAGATCAATATTTGTATCATAAAGTTGCTGGAAAAAGGAAGAGGTGATCACATTTTACATAGACCCAGAGATGCTAAAAACATATTGAAAATCCATCTAACCCCAAACATCCCTATCTTGAAAAAAAAAATGCTGCTTCCTTGTTTTCTTCTAAATGGAAAAACTTACAATCATGGGTAATAAAGCCACAAACTTTTTTTCTCTCTTTGTATAATTAAATAAAATATTATAAAATAATAATAATCTCTATAATCTATTCAGGCGATTAATAAGTAAAAAAATCAAGCAATCCATAAAAAAAAATACTATAATTTTGATGTGAATCTTCTACTATTTAAAATAATAGAATTATCATATATCTTTTCTAAATTATCAGAGGTTATACAAATATATATCATCAAAATAAATCTTGACTGTCATAATAAAATAATTATTACAAATAAAATAAATTTAATAATAAACAAGAACGGCCTCATCAAATGTGTGGATGCTTAAAATAATTATTGGAGAAGATTTTACAAAGATCAAAATCATTCAACTTGTAGCTCTCGATGTCAAGAACAATATACTGAAATTTTATCAAAATTGAATACAATCAACCATCCGGTCATCTGACAAAATAGCTTCAAAATCTTTTATTTTTCTTCTTCTTCTCTGATTTTTCCATGTCCCAAAGGTTTCTGCACACTGTCCCAAAGGTTTTCACACTTGGCTCTAGTTTTTCACATACACCACGGTTGCCCCCAATTAAATAGGCCGTACTGGAGTCTGGTCTCAACAAAACTGGACTTATCAAAAAATATATATAAGTCCTAAAAGGTTTCTTCTCCCCTTTTTTTTTATTTTAAGAGTTGTAGTCCCACATGAGAGGGATAACTCAACAAATCTCTCCTCCTGACTCATATGGAAGATTTATCAATCGCTTTCTCTCTGTAAGCAATCAATTTTTTCATAGATAAGATTTGAGTTATCATATATGATTCATTGTCATTAGTTTGAATTTTTTCAAGATAAAACAACTTCACCTCCAAAACATCTTGAACCCAATGATAACTCATATCAATATGCTTGGATCTTGAATGAAATATTAGATTCTTCAAAAGATGAATGACACTTTGACTATCATAATAAAGTATATAATTCTCTTGTTCTAGGTCCAACTCTTATAAAAAAAAATTTATCCATAAAAGTTCTTTGCAGGCTTTTATAACTCAATATATTCGGCCTCTATGGTGGACAAAGCAATATATTTTTATAATTTAGATTGTCATGATATTACTTCTCTAAAAAAATCATCAAGTATCCTAATGTAGACTTTTTAGAATCTATATCACCAACCAGTCTGCATCTGTATACCCATCCAAATAGGTTTGCCTTTATCAAAGTATAAACAGACAGTGAAAGTGCCTCTGAGATATCTGAGAATAATTTAATGGCTGTCAATATTTTTTATCAGGATTAGAGAGAAACAACTTACAATACCACTGCATAAGCAATATCTGCCTTGTGCAATCTATGGGAACATCAAACTATCAACTATGGATACATAAGAATCTTCTTTGTTTCATCTTTATCTTTCTCACTTATAGGATATTGCCTAGAACTTAATTTGAACTGACATATAAGTGGAGAGGAAACTAATTTAAATTTGCTCATATTGAACCTTTTAACCACCTTTTCGATAGATTTTTTTTGAGATAACCAAAATTTTTTCTCTTCCTATCATGAGTAATGCTCATGCCAAGGATTTATTTAGCCACCCCAAGTCTTTCATGGCAAAGTACTTAACTCTCATTTCAAGCTTTCAATCTTTCTAGCATTATGGCTATAATCAACATATCATCCACATAAAGTAAGAGAATAGTGAAGTCTTTATCAAAGAATTTTTTTATAAATATACAACGATCAGAAGTATTTTGCTGTACCCATGATCATTATGAAGGAATCAAATTTTTTATACCACGTCGAGATGCTTACTTGAGTCCATACAAGCTCTTCTTTAATCTGTATATAAGATACTCTTTATCTTTAATTGTGAATCCCTCTAGCTGCTCCACGTAAATTTTCTCTCTAGATCTCTATGGAGAAAAGCATTTTCACATCAAGTTATTCAATCTTCAAATTCATGCTTGCAACTAAACAAGAACAACTCAGATTGAAGATATCTTGACCATATAAGAGAAAATTTCTTTAAAATTAATATCATTTTTTAACCAAATCCCTCTACACCAATTATGCCTTGTATCCTCGCTATAAGCTCTTTTCTTTAGTTTTCAATCTGAACACCTCCTTATTTTTAGTGCTCTCTTACTCTTAAGTAGTTCTACCAGCTCAAAATGTGGTTTTTATGTAGGAACTTTATCTCATCCTACATGACTTTTAACCACTCTCTTTTTGCTCATAATTTATAACCTCTTGGTTGCATTTGGTTCTCTCCCATCAGTATCATCACATACTCATGAGGAGAATATTTCTGGAAAGAACGATTTTCTCTACTAGATCTTCTCAACTGAGGCTCAACTGGTGGTTCTGGAGAGGCTTGCTCAACATACTTATCTGGCATATTATTATCAGGTATAGGCTCATCAATGCATTACCATCATCTTTCTATACATCTTTCCTTTATCGTTATTCACCATAACAGAGGCACTGGATCCAGATTAATATAATTTCTAATGATAGACTTTGGCTTTTTAATCTTTTTAAAATCTTCAGTAGTCTGATTTCTAGAAACACAATATCTCTGCTTTGATAATCTTTTTATCAACTGAATCCATAATCTATAACCAAATTTTTCATCTGCATAATCCACAAAGATACACTGATCAATGTATTAATATGACATAAGAAGTGTTAAAACTGTGCTATTTGATCTCTATTATTTAGTATTTGATGTTTCTTACTTTTTTTTCAAGAATTATTAATCATGGAGAATTATTCACAAACCAACCATTTCCAAATGGATACATACTATCGGCCCGTCATATACACTTTTGCAGTCACCAAGCCCAAGACAAAATCTAAGTTAAAGCCCAAGCTAGCCTTTATCGATAAGTTTTTAGCAACACAAAAGGGCACACAGCTAAAAAAAATAGAAAAGGCCCACGGTGCATGCCCAAAGCAACAAGACGGCTTGAAGAAGCAAGCCATGGCTCAAGACATCCATGCGATCCATGCGTGGTGCACAAGAGAGTGAAACACAAAACCATGTGGTGTACACATGCAATGCATGGGAGAAGCCTCTCATTCATCACTCGTTCATAAGGCTTCACGTGATCTTTTGCATGTGGTGTACAATCATGGCTCACAAGACAAGGTGGGATGCATTCATGTGAGCGCGAGCGAATTCGGCGTGGGTGCAGTCATCGCAAGGGCAAGCAAACATGGGTACACATGCGTGGTTCAAATGCATTGGGATGCGACAGTGAGATAGGTTTACAAAGATTTTTTAAAAAAAATAAAAAGAAATGAAGAGAGAGGTGAGGAGTTTATGGTGGCTAGGATTTGGAGTTTTAAAAGGAAAGAAAAAAAATGAGAAAGAGGGTTGAGGTTTAAAGTCTTGGGTACCTAGGGTTTGAGGAGGCCTTTAACGCTACAAAAAGGGATGTAGGCCAGCCCAAGAAAAAAAAAGAGAGCAAGATTAGAGATTGATAGAAAAATTAGAAAAAAATTTATAGAGAGAGAGGAAGGTTGCCAGATTTTAGAGTTTTGAGAGAGAATTTTATGGTGGCATAAGAGGTTCTGCTGCTTTTTTTCAAGTTTTTCTCCAACAAGAAGATAGAGCTTTTGGCGATGAGCGAGATCCAACTCATGAGCAACTAAACCTTCATCCTCAGAGAGTAGATGAAGTCCTTCAATCTATATTTATATTATTTTTTATTTTTATTATATATTTTTTTTTATTATGCAATCAACTACTTGAACGTTGTAAGGTTGCTTTTTTTTTAATCTTATTGAATATTTTACAAATATGAATATTTTCTATGATTTTATTCATGTGTTCAAATAGTATTTTTTTTATTTTATGATATTTAATCTTAAATAGTTTATGACTATATAGAGATGAGTTGTGATCTAATTAAGGATATAATTTGTACTCAGCAAGATAAACTATGTTGAGAATAAGATCATAAATTCAACTTTTTATTTTTACTATAGTTTGTAGTTTGTAGTGATTTTGATTATTTTTAACTAAAATATAAATCTATGATTAAAGGATGGATTCAAAAATGCTAAGGATCTTTCTTCAATTTGATTTTTCTTAACTTTATTTATATCAAACTTGTTTCTTTTATTCCTATTAAAAATCTTAAAATCTAAATTCTTCACCTTATTTTCTAAATTGAACGCAACTCAGCTCTTTGATCCTGAGGATTCTATACCTGATTCTTATCCTAATCTATATAATAGTTAAATCAGATTAAGTTTTTATTTTGGTGCCTATGATAGCAACCAAATTTTAGCACCATTATCGAAGATCATGGGCACAGTTGTTTCAATATAAAACATAAAAAAAAATTTATAATACATATAGTGACATTAGAGATAAAAATGTAAAAAAAAATATTTATTTTGCTTGCACACCTTGTTTATTGCATTGTATTTTTATAACACATCTTAAGGATACAAATCCTAACACAAAATAAATAGAGATTTTATCATCCTTCCTTGATCCACAAATAAGAGTCTTCATTTTGTATTGATCTAATCCTAATTAAAATCAATTAGACGTTAGCCCTAAGAAATTCGAGCTTATTAAGATAAGAGAACCTGAAAATTAGATCAGATTTGAAATTGATCAATCGATTAGTGTCTAAAAAAATGGTTCAAGAACTCAGTCCTAAACAATAATGGTTATTTAATTAGAATCATTGTAAAAGTACGGAGGCCTCCCACCTATCTTACATTACCTGGCCAATTGAGTTGATTAATTTTGAATTTAGAGTGCTTGAAGATAAACTTGGAATAGTTAGGAGTGTCTAGAGTTAGGTTAAACCTTAGCTAGAGTTTATTTTTGTGTAAAACTTTTTGCAATTAAAAAAAAAGAGAAAACTAAAAATATTCATTCATCTATCTCTTAGATTTAGATTTTCTAGATTTTCACCTCTAGATTTTTTGTCCCTCTTCTCTTTTCTACAAAAAGTTAAATCAATAAAAAAAAATTAGGATTCTTCTGATGTAGAACTCTTGGTTGCATGCTTGATCATTGATTTTACAATCAGAACTCCAACCATTAGACCAAAAAATTGAAAAAATCTTAGAACAATTCAATCTAGGAATATGATCAAACCCAGTGAACCTCATCCCCCTCGTTAATTGAAAGAGTATTTCACTCCGTCCTTATCTACATATTCTTCTTGTATCGTGCCCCCTATTGAGGCCTCCCAATATGAGATTAAGTCTAGTGTCATTCAAATATTATCTTCTTTCTATGGACTTAGTAATGAGGATCCTTACAAAATCTAGATGAGTTTCTTGAGATATACTCCACTGTCAAAATTCAAATTTCTCTGATGATGCTCTTAGGTTGAAATTATTTTCTTTTTCACTCAAGAATAAGGCCAAACATTGGCTACATTTGTTAGAGTCAGTGCCATTTCAATCTGGAACCAACTTCAAAGAGAATTTCTCAAAAATACTTTTTAATTGAAAAAACTAATCAAATTAGGAAAGCCATCATATTTTTCCAAATGGATAGAAAATTATTTCATAAAATATGAAGAGACTTAAGAACCTCATTCGTAAATATCCACACTATGTTTCCTTAAATGGCAATTAGTTCAGTTTTCTATGATGGATTATCAGAGAAATACCGTCAAATGATCGCTCATGTGGAGGGACATTCATGCTAAAGATTAGGATGCAGCATAGCAATTGTTTGAAATCTTTAGTAAAAATTCTTGCACCACATGTCTGCCTGCTGTAGAGATAAACCCATATTTGCCCAAAAGAGAGGTGGAATCTATGAAGTTGGAAATTTCATAAATATCCAAGTAAAGTAGATGTGTTGTCCCAAAAACTAGATCGCTTATTGAATATCTGGCACTCTCCTACTCCATCCTTTCCTGCTCAGGATATTTGTGCTTTTGTTCGAGTCACACCCACTTTGTGAGTAAATGCTCAGCGCATCCCAATTTTCTGAGATTATAAAGAGCAAGTTCAGCAAGTCCTAACACAAACTGTTATAGACTAGGGAATAACCCATTTTTTAATACATACAATCTAGCTAGAGAAACCATCCAAATTTTTCATGAAAACCACAACCAATGGGTAATCCATCTATGCAAAGAACAAGTCATCTGGATGCAAACTATAGGCCCTACTCACAGTTTCAAAATGTTCCTTAACCCTCTACCAATAATTAGCTTTTAAAGAGGTCCTACAAAATTGAAAGGACTAAAAATGAAACCTAGATCCTTCACTTCCATACACAATCCATAGCCAAGTTGGAGACCCAAATCGCCAGCTAGTAACTGCATTCAGTAGGAGAGAAGAAAGAAAATTGCCCAATCAACTTGAGAAAAATTCAAAGGAAATATATGGCTGAGAGTTTAATGCTCATGAATTTTTTTCAAAACATACTAAATTTTTATGACTTCTGGAATAGATAGATCATAGAGCAACCTAGCAAAATCAAGAGACCAAAACTGAAACTTTGACTCAGTCAGAATCACCCAAGGATAAGGAGGACCTAAAATTGAAGGATGAACCAAATCCATCAGCACTTCTTCATCTGCCTAAGGTCCCATTCCCAAGTGCTCTAGAATCTCCCGCTCCTTTTAATAAGAAGGGAGGAAAGATAGATGAAATGTTAAAATTGTTCAAATAAGTCAATTAATTTCTCTCTTTTGGATGTAATCAAACAGGTCCCAGCTTATACCAAATTCTTGAAAGATTTATGTATGCAAAAATGCAAATCTAGAGCATAAATTTTGAAGAAAGTTTGCCTCACTAAATAGGTTAGTTCCGTCTTCCAACACGCTACCACCTCTAAGCTTAAGGATCCAGATGCCCCTATCATCTCTTGCATCATAAAGACCTATATATCGAGAAAGCTCTATTAGATTTAGGGGCTAGTGTGAATTTTTTGCTAGTTCAGTGTATAACTCTTTAGATTTGATGAGCTGAAATCCACTTCGGTCATTTACAATTGGTGGATCGATCCATTAAGGATCGTGTGGGATGGTCGAGAATGTGCTAGTGAAAGTAGATGAATTTTATTTTTCTGTTGATTTTTTGATCCTAGATATGAAACTGTGTAGCAATCCAAGATAGATTCCATAATTTTAGGATGATCCTTTCTAGCCACTACGAATGCTTGCATTAATTATAGGATGGGAGTCATAGATGTCTCATTTGGAGAAAGAAATTGAGGCTAAATGTATTTACTGCTTCCCAAGAACCACAAATGGATAGCTATTTCGAAGTTGATATAATTGAAGATCTAATAGAGGAAGCCACTCTCACGATATTGTCACAAGATCCTTTGGAAGTTTGTTTGGCTTATTTCAGAGTGGATGATTTCGATTAGATAGGTACATAGCTGAAGTGAATGTCTTATTAAAATATCCCACTCTAAAATCACTCTACCATGGACCATAAAGTATAAGCCATTATCCGAGTTAGCCCTGGTAGTTCTCTCATTAGAATCACCACCTAGTCTAGAACTAAAGCCACTTCCTGTAACCTCAAGTATGTATTTTAGGACCCAATGACATCCTTTCAGTGATCATTGCATCAGATTTGACTCCTGATAAAAAAGCTCAACTTGTAGGTATTCTAAAAGAACATAAAAAGCTATTGGATAGACTATTGCTGATCTAACAGGCGTCGACCCCTCTATCTGCATGCATCATATCAATTGTGAGACAGATGCCAAATCATATAGGGATATGCAGAGGAACTAAATCCAAATATGAGGGAGGTGATTAAGAAAGGAGTGGATTAAGGGGATACTTTAAGATGCATAAAGTTTGGCTAAAAATTTTAAACTTAGCACTTTTAGAGAGGCAACCCAATTTCTTCATGTTAGTTTCTTTAGGTTTAAAAGTAATAATAAATTGACTCATTTGCATTTGCTTATAGGGACTTGGATTGAAATTTTGAAGGCACCTGTCAACTCAAGAGCACACTTATCCCAGGTGACATCTCTCCTTGTTCTTCCTTTTTGCCTATCACTTTATTTTCCTTGCTCCATTGAGGAAATGTTATTTAAGTTGGGGGTGAGGGATAAATTAATAAATCTTCAATATGTTAGTACTTAGTGTTTATATACTTGATTATGCTTTAAACTTGAGATTAATCAGACATTTTAAGAAACAATTGATACACACTCTAGAGGATTTTTGAAATACCGAGGGATCACATATTAAGAAAACTAATAGATGGTTAAGTCTAGAACAAAAATTAATTTTTGAATATTTTTAACCCTCCCTATTAACATCAAAGAAGTATCTATTTCTTATATGTGCAAGTGTAACATGTTGATGTATGCAAAAGTTCCCTCATTAAATGTTAAAAAAAATGAAATGAATTTATTGAATAATAAAATTTTAAGCATTTATTACTGAGTAATCTGATCTCTTTGTCTAAGTATTGATGTTTGCATCAAAATATGAGAAATATGAAGAAATCTTATTGTACAATCAGTTTTAACCCATAGTCTATTTGATTCGAGTTAGTAAGTCTAAAGGATATTCTACACCTAATATCCTGAGCCAACTGGTTTGGGAGTCATTGGCCTAAAACTCATTATAAAAATCAGACAGAAAGTTTAAGGATTAAGATATTGCACCAACTGTACATATAAAAAGAAAAAAAGAGAAAAATAATGAAGGAAAAATATGCATGAAAACAATACATCAACACCCTCAGAGTTAGATGATTTAAAGATAAAATAGGGAGTCAGTCAAGAAAGGGTTCTAAAAAATTTTATGCTCTCTATTTAACCACTCTATTGGATAGTATTAATACCTGATGACATACTTCGCTAATTTTCTGGCTGACTATCATTTACTTTTAAAATTATTGACAAAACACCCATCTCTAAGCAAGAAAGTACATGACACTAACTTTTCTTTTACTCGAGGATGAGTAAAGTTCAAATTGGAATGTGTGATCAATGCATTAATATGACATAAGAAGTATTAAAATATATACTATTTAATCTCTATTATTTAGTATTTAAACTTTTTACTTTTTTCTTAAAAAATTATTAATCATGAAGAATTATTCACAAATCAATCGTTTCCAAACGAATTCTTGCTATCGGCCCGTCATATACACTTTCGCAGTCATCAAGCCCAAGACTAAATCCAGTTAAAGCCTAAGCTAGCCTCTATCAAAGTTTTTAGCAATACAAAAGGGACACCAGCTAGAGAAAAACAGAACAAGGCCCACAGTCACATGGCCCAAACCAACAACACGACCGAAGAAGCAAGCCACGGCCCAAGACGTCCGCATGGTCCACACACAGTGCATAGGAAAGTGAAACACAAAATCGCGTGGTGTACATGCTGTGCATGGGAGAAGCCTCTCGATTCATCACGTGGTTCATAGGGCTTCATGCGGTCTTTTGCATGCAGTGTACAATCATGGCTCACAGGACACAAGCGGGTGCATTCATGTGGGTGTGAGGAATTCGAGCACGGCCATGTGGGTGCGGTCTTCGCGAGGGGCAAGTGAGCACAGGTGCACGTGCGTAGTTCAAATGCACTAGGATGCAACAGCGAGATGGGTTTAGGGTTTTCAAAGAAAAATAAAAAGAAAGGAAGAGAGAGGCGGGGAGTTTTATGGTGGCTAGGATTTGGAGTTTTAAAAGGAAAGGAAAAAAGAGAAAAGGCATTGAGGTTTGGAGGTCTCAGGAACCTAGCATTTGAGGAGGCTTTAAGCCTATAAAAAGGGTTGTAGGGTGGTGCCAAGAAAAAAAAGAGAGCAAGATTAGAGATTGATAGAGAAAAAAATTTTATAGAGAGGAAGAGAAGGAGGTTGCAGATTTTAGAGTTTTGGAAGAGAGTTTTATGGTGGTATAAGGGTGTTCTACTACTTCTTCTTTAAGTTCTCTCTAATAAGAAGATGAAGCTTTTGGCGATGAGCTAGATCCAATTCATGAGCAGTTAAACCCTTCATCTTTGGGGGAGTAGATGAAGTCCTTCAGTCTAGATTTGTTTTTATTTCTTGTTCTTATTGTATATTTTTTTTTATTATGCAATCAATTTTGAACATTATAAGACTGCTTTCTTTTTGAATCTTATTGAATATTTTAAAACATGAATATTTTCTATAATTTTATTCATATGTTCAAGTAGTAATTTTTTTTATTTTATGATATTTGATCTCGAATAGTTTATAACTACGTAGAGATGAGTTGTGATCTAAGGATACAATTTGTACTTATCATGATAAGCTATGCTGAAAATAAAATCATAATTTCATCTTTTTATTATCACTACGGCTTATAGTTTGTAGTGATTTCGATTGTTTTAACTAAAATATAAATTTATAATTAAAGGATGGATTTAAAATCCTGAGGATCTTTATTCAATTTGATTTTTCTCAACTTTATTTCTGTCAAACTTATTTTTTTTATTTTATTAAAATTTTTAAAATTTAAATTTTCACCTTATTTTTAATTTAAACATAACTCAATCTTTTGATCCCTGAGGATTAGACATCTGATTCTCACCCTATTCTATATAATAGTTGAATCAGATTAAATTTTTATTTTTGGTGCCTACGACAGCAACCATATACTATATAGACTTTCATCAAGCTTGAATCTCTCATCCTTAGGGATATGAATAATTTTCAGTATCCAAATATCCTTAAGTGATCATATGAAATATCTTTCTCAATCCATACTCTTTCTGGCACATCACTTGAAGAGAAACTGGAGGAGAAAAATTGATCAAATCCACTACAATTCTCATCGCTTCATTTCAAAAAGATTGAGATAATTAGCATGAAAGAGCATACACCAAATTTTTTCATAAATAGTATGATTAATTCTCTCAATAACTCTATTATGTTAAGATATTTTAGAAATAATTTTTTCAAACCTGATACCATGATCTCTGCTATATTTTCCAAATGGACCCTATATTCATCACTATTATCCGCTCAGATACACTTTATTTGTTCTTATAAGTTGCTCGGATACACTTTAGTTGCCTTCTTATTTCTCTTTCAATACTAGTATGAAAATGCTGGAATACATCGAGTACCTAATCTTTAATTGTAAAATAAAAGCCCATACTTTTTAATATGATCATCAATAAAAGTAAAAAATATAAAGTGCCATCAAGAGTTCTAGTATCCATAGTGCAAACAACAATATGAATCAAATCCAAAATATGTAATCTTGTATGTGGAGGGAATTTTGAAATGTAACTCTATATTGTTGCCAATTAAACAATTAATGCAAGTCTTTAGAGACCTACCTTTATAGAAAAGAGTTTCTTTCCAATTAGAATATCAAGTTCCTTCTCACTCATATGATCAAGCTGCTTATCACTACTACAATAAAGTCTATGGCAGTGCTTACTACTGCAGCAATTCAAAAACTGTGCCATAGCTTGTATAGCAACGGTTATAAGAAAACCACTGCCATAGTTGGGATCTATAGCATGGTTATTTATAACCACTGCCACAGGTCGAATATAGCAGTGGTTATATGTAACCGCTGTGATAGGTTAGAGATATGGCAGTGGTTATACATAACCGCTGCCATAGGTTCGATCTGTGACAGCGGTTATGCATAACTGCTGTCATAGATTTAAGATGTGACAGCGGTTAATTAATCGCTGTCATATGTTAGATCTATAGTAGTGGTTACTCATAACTGCGGTCATAGGTTGACCTATAACAGCGATTATGTATAACCACTATCATAAGTTTTATCTATTATAGCTGTTATATATAACCACTGCCATAGCTTGACCTATAGCACGGTTACATATAACCACGGTCATATCTCAAATCTATGATATCGATTACTTATAATCGCTGCTATACCATTATAGCAGTGGTTACTTGTCTGTTGCAATAGACCTATAGCAGTGGTTATTAAGCAACCACTGCTATAGGCCTAAATATAAATTTTTCATATTTTTTCTGAATATGATATAATTTTAAAATTTAAAGTCATATTCATCATTTATTATCTAAATAATTATCATTAAAGTATCATCAAAAAGACTATCTCAATCCGATAGCCCTAGCTATGTCGATCAATAAATTCGATTTCGACGTTACGAATGACCGCATGATAGTTTGATAGATAAAGACCATCAATGGATTCGAAAATTTACAATGATATTTTGATAATATTTATAAGATACTATCAAAATTTTACTTTAATCGATATCATTATCATGATCAATTTAGCACGGGATGATTTCAACCGTTAAATGAAAAATGAGTGATTAAAAAGAAAATGTGTCTGATTATAAATAATTTTTTAGACAAATAATCTTTATTACTATTTTAATTATTTATATGATGATGATCATAAAATCAAATTACCTATATGAACTATCTATGTTAAGTAGATCTTACAAAAGTACAAGCATAATTACTTAAGACTTTAAGAATGAGTATCAAGAGACATATAGCTTTGGATCGTTCATATACACACAGTTTGAATTTTATGATCACCACCATATAAATGATTAAAGTAATACAAAGATTATTCATCTAAAAAAATTATCTTATGATCGGACACCGTTTGACCTTTTGATCACTCATTTTTATTTAACGATCGAAATCATTCCATGCTAAATTGATCATGATAATAATATTCATTGAAATAAAATTTTGATAATGTCTACAAATATTATCGAATCATCGTTGTAACTTTTCAAATCCATCAGTGTCTCTATTATAAGATTATCATGGGGACTATCGATATCAAATTTTATTGATTGACATGGTTAGAACTATGGATCAAGGTGATTTTTTATCATGATACTCTAACGATAATTATTTAGATAATTAACGATGAAGATAGATTTTAAATTTTAAAATTATATCATATTCAAAAAAAATATAAAAAAATTATATTTAGGCCCTATAGCAGCGGTTGCTTTATAACCACTGTGATAGTATATTGCAGTGATTTTTAAAACCACTGTCATAGGT
Source organism: Elaeis guineensis (assembly GCF_000442705.2). Taxonomy (NCBI): domain Eukaryota; kingdom Viridiplantae; phylum Streptophyta; class Magnoliopsida; order Arecales; family Arecaceae; genus Elaeis; species Elaeis guineensis. The sequence goes on from NC_026003.2 coordinate 102,569,524, forward strand.
TCCTAAATATCTATTACAGCGGTTGATAACCACTACAATAGACCTATGGCAGCGATTTTTTAAAACCGCTGCCATAGGTCTGTGAATTTCTTTTAAATTGCACCCTCTCTTCTTCATTTCATGCACCGACCTCTCTCTCTCTCCTCTCTACCTGAAATCCTACCCGCCCCGGTCGTCGGCCTGGCCCGCTGCCACCCCTTCCTCTAGCACCGTCGTCGCCCCTTTTGGCCCTGCCTTCCTCCACCCCACCTCTCTTGGCCTCGCCTCCCTCGGCCCCGGCCCCCTTTGACTGTCGCCCTCCCTCTAGCACCACCCCCTCCCTTGGCCCCAGCCCCAACTCCCTTTGGCCCCGCACCCCGCTTCCCTCGGCCTCGGCTCCCTTTGGTCACTGCCCTCTCTCTAGCACCACCCCCTTCCTTGGGCCCAGCCCCCTTTGGCCCCGTGCCCCACCCCACCGCCCCCTTCCTCTAGCCCCACCGGCGACCCCCGTAGCTCTACACGACCCCCTCCCCATAGCTGCAGGTATAACTTTTTTTATTTTATTTCATAATAATATTTATAATCATTTATAATATTCATAATAATATTTATAATTATTTCATAGTAATATTTAAAGACAACCCCCATCGGTGGGTTCTGGGCCGTGCTAACAGCTGTCGACCATACCATCAGGTTCTAAGCCATCAGGTTCTGGATCGTGCCCACGAGTTCTGGGTCATACCGTCGGGTTCTGGGCCGTGCCAGTGAGTTGTAGGCTATGGCGACAGATTCTGTGCCATGTCGGCAGGAAGGTATCGGAAAGTATTGCAAACATGAGGCTGAGCGTACCTTGCATGCTCGGGCCTCGAATTACAGCTGGCATCCAAGCATCTAGCCCTCGCACACCCAGTGCACTCAGACGATGGAAGGTGCCGGACAATATTAATTATGTCTTAATTTTAATAAAATTTGCATTGCATGGAGTGATAGACCTGTCAGTTGATTGATGTACATATTCTAATGTATCCGTATATTTATTTATTTTTGTACGAATAGAAGAATTATTTATATTGATCAATTGATTGTCACTATGGATAGTTTGAGAAATACAAGTAATTCTATAGATCGTTACAGTAATCAAACGGTATGCTGAAGTTCGAAAAAAATTTCAGACAGTATTTCTCTTTTGTTCTCCCTACACAAGAGAATTAAAAAAAATATTGTCAAAATTTTTTTAGCCCCTATTGCGTATCGTTTGATTACTGTAATAGACCTATAAAATTAATGCATTTCTTGAATAGGATAGGACTTATCATTACCTATTAGTTGATGATAGAATATATTTATTACATATCTAAAAATAATATTTAATATATTTTTATTCTTTCAAATATTTATTTATAATGCATGCGATATTTGATTAGTCCTTTTAACTTGTCATGATTGAAATAAAATATTTCATTTTACCTTTGTAATAATGTTATGAACTTTAAGCATCGATATATGTGCGTAAATTATGAGCAATTACTATCAAATTATCTTGATGTTATTATGCTGTATCTTATTTCTATACATGATTTAATTACAGTATCATCATTTTTATAATGGATAAGGGATGGATGAAGTTGAGTAGGTTCTGTCAAATATGAGACTGGACTTCAAAAGTTTTTGATTTTGCTATAGAGAATTGGGGATCATGAACTTATCCAATTCCTTATAAGAAGTGTATGGGTGGCTTTGGCTACTTCATCAAGATGTAAATGACCACCTTACTATTTATGATTTTAAATCTGGCTATAAAATTTGTTGGGATCAACATGGTGAGTGTAGGATGCAAGGAGGCGATCAACATGATAGAGGAGTAGAATAAATAGTTCGTGATATCTTTCGTTTGTTGCCATAATGATGTACATCTACGTCCATGCCTAATCCCATGGTTAGTAGAATGACAAATAACGAAGATGTGGAGAAGGTCCGCAAGTTAATGGAGGACGCTAATGTTTCGTTGTATCCGGATATAAAAAGATGGTGAAGCTTGAATTTTTAGTCCGGTTGTATCATGCGAAATGCTCCAATGGGTTCAGTAATAATGAAGTGAACTGTATACTAGAGCTTTTGGGGGATATTCTTCTGGACAATGCATAAATTCTAAGAATAATTATAAGGCATCGAAGATTATTGAATAGTTGAACTTTACTTATAATAAGATACATGCATGTCTTAATGATTGCATGCTCTATTGGGAGGGAGATACCAACCGAAATGAATGCACGAGGTACATGTATCAAGATGAAATAGAACAAAGACAGCACATCGATTCGTATTCCTAAAAATTGATGTGGCACTTTCTTTTGATATCGAGACTACAAAAATTATTTATGTCGGCAAAGACATCGAAGGACATGAGATGGCATGAAGAGGAGCGAATAAAAGATGATACATTGAGGCATCTAGCCGATAGAGAGACATAGCAAAATTTGATGAAATACATTTCGACTTCGCACAAAAGATACGCAATGTGAGATTGGGCTTGTCATGTGATAGTTTCAACCCCTTCAAGCACATAATATCAACTACAGTATATGGCCAGTGTTTACTCATGTTTACAACCTTCCACCATGGATGTGTATGAAAAAATCCTTCACTTTCATGAAGTGCTCATCCCTGGACCGATGGAGGTAGGAAACGACATTGATCTCTATTTGCAGCCTCTTATTGCCGAGCTGACACAGTTGTAGAGGTTCAAGGTGTTCCAACTTTTGATGCTTTGATGAATGAGTCATTTTTCATACACGTACTTATATAGACAATAAACGACTTTCCAACTTATGCTCTAATATCAGGATGGAGCATGAAAGGTGAGCTAGCATATCCAATTTATGAAAAACACATTCGATCTAAAAGGTTGACACATTGGAAGAGCTTTAACTTTATGAGGCATCGATGCTTCCTCCGTTGAAACTATCCATATAGAAGGGATGCATACTCCTTCGATGGCACTGTTGAAGAAGATGAGGTATCTAACCGGATGTCAGGGAGTAAGGTGCTGAGAGAGTTGGATGATCTCAGTGTTGAATTTAGAAAAGTGATCTGATTGGTGGTAAGAAGAAGAAACATCATCAAAGGCGGATGACACACACTTTAATTGGAGAAAAAAAAGCATATTCTTTGACTTGCCATATTGAGAGACAAATTCATTGCGCCACTGCTTAAATATCATGCATATTGAAAAGAATATGTGCGAGCTCCTATTGGCAATGATCTTGAACATCAAGGATAAGATCAAAAATGACTTGAATTTTTGATTTGCCTTACAAGAATGGGATATTAGAAAATCACTCCACCAAAGCCAATAGGGGGAGAACAATGGAGGCTCCCTCATGCATGCTATGTTATGAACGCCTCCGAATGATCTACATTTCTTCGTATGTTGGAGAACATAAAGGTCCCAGATGGGTACTCAAGCAACATATCAAAAGCATGTGAATAGTAAGGATGTGAGACTTGGTGGATTGAAGACTAATAATTATCATGTATTGATGCAGGAGTTGATCCCAATAGCTATTCATCGTGTGTTACCAAAAAATGTGAGAATGATGTTATTCGTCTTTGCAACTTTTATAGAGATATTTGTGTGAAGAGGTTTTTAAGTAAGATGTTAAGAAATGAAGGCAAGGGTGATGACTATATTATGTGATTTGGAGAAGATATTTCCATCATCATTTTTTACAGTTATGATGCATCTCACCGTACACCTTATGGGAGAAGTTGCACTTAGAGGTCCAGTATTCTGTCGATAGATGTACCCCATCGAGAAGAATATTCAAATACTGAATCTTACGTAAGGAATATAAATCACCTGGAGGGATCCATAGTAGAAGATTATTTGGGTTAAGAGTGTATGAATTTTTATATCATGTACTTAAACAAGCTCGAGACATGTCATAACTGACTAATGAGAAATCAGGATGATCAGTATGAGCCAATTGAGCCTGCATTTGAGTCATTTCACAATCAGGTGGACTTCCCACTTCATACCGCTCACAATTTGAGCCTTGAAGAAAGGGACAAGGTGCACCACTACATGTTGTTCAATTATGATGTCATTAAGCCATACATAAGGTGAGTCACTCAGCCTTATTTATTTTTTATTATTTAGAAGAAAATATCCTATTACACCTAAATTTGTTCCTTATGCAACAAACACAAGAAAGTCATAACAGTAAAATATGGTGCTCTAAGTATGCGGAAAAAGATAAAATACATAGTAAAGAGTTTTTGAGTGGTTCAAAATCATGTGAGTATATATTCCTGCCTTGTGCATCCTATTTGAACATGTTTACTAATTAGGTATCATCTTCTTAGATGTGGAGATTACCATCCAATGATGTGAGCCATTAAGTACATGCTCTTTCAATGGAACTTAATCACCCGTGTGTGAGTACAAAATGCTTGTCATTAATGGCTACAGGTTCAATATTCATAGTCGACCATAAATATGCAACACAAAATAATGATGTGATGTTGAGTACCACCACTGGGTGTTATGCTAGCTCGAGGGATTCACAGTCTCGTACGGAGAATCTGAACTATTATGGGTTATGGAGAAGTTAGTTATCTTAGACTACTATTTTAAAGGAGAGTTGCATTGATGAAATATGATTAATTTGACACTTTATCTCAATCATGGATGAAGATTAATGAGTACGGTTTTACTCTATCAACATACAATGCCATCTCTATACTGAAGAACCGTATATACTTGCCTCCCAAGTTAGTCAAATTTCTACGTTAGTGATATCTTGGAGCCTCAATGGGGTGTTATTGTGAGGATAATTCTAGGCATATTTTTTATGATACCAAGGTTGATGACGATGTTGGACTATGCATACAAAGTGTTCTTGTAGAATAAAATTTATCTAACGTTGTCGAGATCCTTGATATATTTGTTAGGAGCGATGGTGATGTCCATATTGTAGATGCCAGTAGGCGATGAGTTCAACATCCTGGTATAAATATTAGTGTTTATTTATTGATGCTCTACTAATGTTATTATTCAACAACATATTATATTTGTTAATGTTCATTAATATTACAGGTCATGATAGCACCGAAATCCATCTAGCTTTTACCCCCACCCCTCGACGAGCTATGCGGAGCTCGACATCTGAGTCACTACCGGCGCATACTGTATCTACCTCTGCATCAACTTCGACTTCAGCTTCGCAGGCACATATTCCTCCCACTGACACATCTGAGCCTCCATCGGTAGCCATGTCATCAGCCTATGCATCTTCGGTACATACTCCACCCATTGATGAGGCTCCACCGACATCTACATCGCACGATCCCAGCGAGAGTAGATTTTATTGTGTCAATTATTTATTTATTTATTCTTTATATAGTTATTGTACACTTTTATATATTCATAATATATTTTATTGTAGGTGTATCATCTAGTAAGACATTTCACGATCCCACATGCATGCCGCATATGTGGAACCACCAGCATCAGTCATGGTTGAGTATGATTAGGAGGGGAGGCCAGTAGGAGAGACCGTGCGGGAGATGTATTTCTTTTTGGTGTGCTTGTGAGGTGGTCCGACATCATTCCCATACTGCCCGTAGACTGACGATTGATAGATGCTAGTATCAAGAACTGAGTGTGGGAGGAGATTTAGATAAGTATATCTTATATATATATATAGATATATATATGCATGTAATATGTTTATATTATTTTGATTAGAATAATTTTGTAACTGACTTCTGATAATTTTGTACAGAGGAGGTATGACTTTCCAGATCATGAGAGAGCTCAAGATGCCCGACCGCAGTAGATTAGAGAGTTGTATCAGAACTACAAGGTCAAACTCCACAAAGGGTGGCTAGAGCATCGTAGGAACATAGCGGAAGAGCTTGTTCCTTAGATCCAGAACTGTCCCCGAGTCAGTGGGAGGGGATGGTCAGGCATTGGAGGAGCCAGGAGTTTCAGGTTTAATTTATAATTTATGAATTTTTTATTATACTAAAATTATATTTGATTTTAACTTATGTGATTTAAATACATTTAGGTTGCATCTCGTCAGAATCGAGAGAATCGGATTGCTCAAGAGTACATGCACACTCTCGATCGTACGTCTATAGCCAGTCGTATATATAGAGAGGTAATAAATTCTGATCCTTTAGTTTACAAGTTATTGAATTATTATTTTTACATATTTCTAGCAAGCTGATTGATTGTTATAGCTGACGAGAGAGGGGGTGATGCCCAACTGTAGCGCCATATTCTGATCGAGTCACATGGATAGGAAGGGCAGACCGATGAACGCCACAATCGAAAGGATTTTTGTAAGTAATAACTGGAATATAATTAGTATGATTAGTATTATAACATTTTCTATGAGATTTTATTTGAATTTATAATTATAAGAGCAGTTAGACATGCTTGCGAACGAGGGCCGGACACCTCTGGGCCCCATGATCATCTGTCTCAGGTCTTGGACCTGAGCACTCTGGAAGGATTCATTGCAAGTCAGACATACACCGATGAGCTACTGGTCTGAGGCGAGCATCTCCTCACACGCTTTCAGGGTCGTCAGTTGGAGCAGCTTGACGAACCTTAGCACAGGTAGCTCCAACTAAGTAGTGTGTATCTTAGGCTGAGGAGCACGCATCTCAACTACAGTACGTCATATCCACTATGATGATGCAGCTGTCTGCTTATCTTGGATGATTTTTCGAGCATTCAGGATATGTTGGCTAGCATTTCAGCTCCAGCCCCTCCAACTCCTGCTACAACCCCTCACGATCCTGCTTCAGCCCTCCCAGTGATGATGAGATGCTTGGAGAGAAAGATTTTGATTTGCCTAATTTTTTATATATTTTATTTTTATTTAAAAATATTATAATAATTATAATATAATTTGAGTATTTAAGAAATATTATCCTTGTTATTGAGTTTTATATAAAATTTTTCGTTCTTGCAAATTTTAGCTGAGTAATTATATATTAAACTGATCTATCAGGTAAAAAAAAGATAAAAAAAATAATTTTTTTTGTTGGTCAACAGGCTATAGCAGCGGTTGCACAACCACTGCCATAGCATGCCAACCACTGCCGTAGCTCTGTGCCAACCGCTGCCAAAATCTATGACAGTGATTGTAAAATCATCGCCATTGTTTAAATATGGTAGCGTTTTGTAACGGCTGCTATAGAAGATATAGCAGCGATTATGAAACCACTGCTATACACTTATAGCAGCGATTGTAGAACCGCTGCTATAGATGGCTATAGCAGCGCTTAGATAATCACTGCTCTAGAGAGCTATAGCAGTGGTTATCCAACCACAGCTATGGCCAATCTATAGCAGCGATTGAAAAATCATTGCTATACAGTTTGTTATAGCAGCGGTTGAGTAACCACTGCTATACCATATATATGGCAGCGGTTACAGCAATCGCTGCAACAACCTCTACCATAGACCTATGGCAATGGTGACAGTGGCAGTAGTTATGGAACCACTGTTGTAGGCTATGATGAATTTTTTTGACTATAATAGCGGTTCAAAATCACTATCGTAGTCCTTTCTATGATAGTGTATGCCATAATTCAATGAAGTCTTCAGCCGTATTCACCTCCATCTTGCATAATTTTATCTGCATCATGTAAAGTATCTTAATTTTTTTTTCTCTTGCTACAACTAGAGAACCTTCGATGAGGTTTTATTTTTCTTCACCAAAGTGGCTGTGGTAATCTTCATTATCAAATATTCCAATAGAGATCAAGTGGAAGCAAATATCTAGAACATATTTTAAATTTTTAGCTATAATTGGCATTCAATACTGATTGCCAAGCAAACATCTCCTATGCCGACAATCTTAATTATTCCATCATTTTCTATTCTGATACTGTCAAAATCACCGCTAGTATAAGATGTAAAGAAATCACGCTGAGAAGTAACATGAAAAAAGGTATTTGAGTCAACAACCTAAGTATAATCATGGCATGTAAGATTCACAGAATCATTGTTACAAATAATGGCGACATCAATATCAGATGCAATCGATGTTGTATCATTTTTTTCTCCTTTTCTTCATCTCTCTCCCTTGATTTCTCTTTTTTAAATTTTTGCACTTTTTTTTGTTTGCCCTGTCTTACCATAATAAAAATATTTGATATCCTTTCTGAATTTAAACATTTCCATTGACTTATTATGATTGTTAAAATTTTATAAATTTCTAATTGTACTCTTTTGTCTTTCTATAATCAATGCCTTTAACTGTGTAGTCACATCCTATTCTCTTCTTCAGATCTCCTCATTAAGTATACTATCTTTTATCATTCACAATATCACCACACCATTAGGAGCTGAATTACTAAGCGATACAATCAAAGTTTCTCAATTGTCAAGTAGAGAGTTAGCAACAACAATGCTTGCAACTAATCATCTAGTATCATCTTCATAGCAGCCAACTAATTTACTGCATCCTGAAATCTACTCAGATACTCGACAACTGAACTTTTCTCTTTATACATCATATTCACAAGTTTTTTTATCATAAATGCTTTGTTCTATTGATCTTTCATTCACAGAGGCTCTCAAGTTTCTTCTCTAAACTATAGGGATTCGTATTTATAGTAACATGATGAAAAACACTATCATCTATCCATTGTCTGATTAATCTAATTATCTTTCTATCTATTTTTTGTCACTTTTACTGAGTTTTCTTACTTGATTGGGCACATCCCTTTCAATAGGAGTGTATAAATCTTTACAAAATAATAAATTTCTATTCGGGGCTTCTAAATTGAATAATTAAAAGATACAAGTTTAACCATACTTCCATCTATATGTTCTACCATTTAATTAACATAAAAAAATTCAACTAGCAACAACCTTACTCTAATACCACTTCATTAGAAAAAACTACAATCATGGACAATAAAGCCGTAAACCTTTTTTATCTTTTTATGTAATTAAATAAGATATCGCAAAGCAACAATAATCTCTATAATCTATTCAGGAATTAATAAGCAAAAAGAATCAAGCAATCCACAAAAAAAGGACACTACAATTTTAATGTTAATCTTTTACTATTTAAAATAATAAGATTACTATATATCTTTTCTAAATCAACTAGAGATTACATAAATATATATCATCAATAATAAATTTTAATTTTTATAATAAAATAATCATCACAGATAAAATGAATTTCAATAATAAATATAGATAGATCTCATCAAACTAGTGGATGCTTGAAACAGTTATCGGAAAAGGCTTCTTAAAGATCAAAATCATTCAATTTATAGTTTTTAATATTAAAAATAATATATTAAAATTTTATTAAAATTAAAATATTATCAACTATCCAGTCATCTGATATAGTAGTTTCAAATTTTTTTCTCTCCCTCTTAATTTGTCTACGTCCTAAATATTTTCACGTGTTGTCCCAAAGTTTTTCACGCTTAGCTCTAGGCTTTCATGCATACCTCTAATTACCCCCAACTAAGTAGGCCGTATCAAAATCCTGACCTCAACAAAACAGGGCTTTTCAAAAAATATATGAGCCCTAAAAGATTCCTTCTTGCATTTTTTTTTTTTTTAAAAAATTATAGTCCCACGTGAGGAAGGACTATCCAACACTTCTAAAGGTGAAGGGGGGCATTGTAGCTTGGATCTGGATTAGAAGAGTGATAGATACAATCCCGATCGAGTACAATTTGGAGGACAGGCGAGAAATTAAGGATGCCTCGAGAAAAAATCCATGAGAACTTTTTTAATATCCTTTTGGTCCGAGAAAACTGATCCATTCGATTCAACGTTAGCAATCAAATTGAACTTTCTCCGGAGGTTGGCGGCTTTTATGAGAAAGGCTGTATTATTGTCACCCTCATCTTACTACTTAATTTTTGCCTTTTATTTCCAATAGATTTTCCCCATCCTACAAATTTGATAAAGCTTCTGTTTAGAAGCCTCCATGATCTTTCTCTTCAGAGAAGAGAGCAAGCCCATTCCTTCTATTAATGCATTGTATCTGACCAAGTAATTCATCCCTTTTGCCCAGCTAGCTAAGCATCTAACCTTAGATACAGTGTTTCAAGGAATGTCTAGTATTTCTAAGTTTGGAGATAAGATTTGCAACTACATCCTTAGAAGATCCTATGGAGCTCCAAGCATGGACAACAGCATCCAAGATATACCATCGTAGGACAATCAGCTTCAATCAAATCTAAAGATGTTCTCAAACTCAGGAGGCCCTTTAAGGGAGAGTTTAATTGGAGCATGATGAGAACAAGGATTAGGCAGCACAGATTGATAAGAATGAGCCTAGGGTGCAAGTCATCTCATTCCACGAAGAGAATCTGTCAAACTTTTGCCAAGATGTAATATTCCACATGATTACACCAAGTGAAACGCCAGCCCTTGAGGGGATGGTCTAATAGCTGAGATGATCTGATAAAAAAGAGGAAAGCCACAGAGATTTTTTGTGCTTGTGGGTTCTCATTCCTTTCAGGAGTCCTATAGATGGCATTAAAATCTCCCCCGACGATCCATGACCTATCGAAGGATGGTCTAACTAATTCGTTTCAATTCATTCCAAAATATAACCTTTTAAGCCCATCCTCTATCAGCCCATAGTCTGTGAAGGTCCAACTTGTATTAAGGATTCTGTCCATCCAGTGAGACCTACATTTGCCGAAAGTGAAAATCTTTGTGCACCGTAGGCGGCATAGAAGATCTGATGGAGCACACCATCTTATCCGATTGATCTACATAATCATTATTTTTCAATATGCACTTAATATCTGTAGATCGATTTTTTTATTTAAAAATTTTATATGATGAAAATACTCTTATTCTTTGAAAAAATTATGATATTTTATGACCATATTATGACATCCTGCATCCAAAAAGTCATAATTTTTGTCCACGAAATATCTTAATATAATACAAGATGTCATAATATAGACATAAAATGTCATAATTTTTTCAAAGAATAGGAGCATTTTTGTCATACAAAATTTTTAAACAAAAAAAATCGACCAACAGACATTAAATGCATATTGAAAAGTGATTGGACAAAAATGCTGCTCTCATATTATGATATCTTAGGCCATATTATGATATCCTTGGTCATATTATGCCATAGGAAGTCATAATTTTTTTCAAAGGGCAGGGTATTTTTGTCATACAAAATTTTTAAACGAAAAAGCCAATCTGCAGACATTAAATGCGTGTTAAAAAATAGTGACTACGTGGACCAATCGGACAAGATGGTATGCTCCACGTCAGATTTTCTACACCACTTGCGGTACATAAAAAATTTCTCTTTGTCGAAGCAAAATTTTTTGTGCACCATGGGCGATGTAGAAAATCCGACGTGGAACGCATCATCTTATCTGATAAGTCTACATAGTCACTATTTTTCAATGCATATTTAATGCCTGCAAGTTAATTTTTTCATTTAAAAATTTTGTACGATGAAAATACTCTTATTCTTTGAAAAAATTATAACATTCTATGTCTATGTTATGACATCCTGCATCTAAAAAGTCATAATTTTTATCTACAGGATGTCATAATATAATACAGGATATCATAATATGGACATAGAATGTCATAATTTTTTCAAAGAATAGGAATATTTTCGTCATATAAAATTTTTAAATGAAAAAACTGACCTGCAGACATTAAATGCACATTGAAAAGTGGTTGAACAAAAATGTCTCTCTCATATTACGATATCTTAGGCCATATTATGATATCCTGAACCATATTATATCATAGAAATTTATAATTTTTTTCAAAGGATAGGAATATTTTCGTCACATAAAATTTTTAACAAAAAAGCTGACTTGCACCATTGACGGTGCAAAAAATTTGATGTGGAGCTCACCGTCTTATCCACTTGGTCCACATAGTCACTATTTTTCAATGCATATTTAATGCCTGTAGGTCAGATTTTTCATTTAAAAATTTTGTACGACGAAAATATCCCTATTCTTTGAAAAAGTTATGATATTTTATGTCCATATTATGACATCTTACATCTAGAAAGTCATAATTTTTATCCACAGGATGTCATAATATAACATAGGATGTCATAATATGGACATAGAATGTCATAATTTTTTCAAAGAACAAGGGTATTTTCATCATACAAAATTTTTAAACGAAAAAGCTGATTTACAGACATTAAATGTGCATTGAAAAGTAGTTGGACAAAAATACTTCTCTCATATTATAATACCTCATGCCATATTATAACATCCTGGGTCATATTATACCATAGGAAATCATAACTTTTTTCAAAGGATCGAGGTGTTTTCATTGTACAAAATTTTTAAACGAAAAAATCGACCTACAGGTATTAAATGTACATTGAAAAATAGTGACTATGTAAACCAATCGAAAAAGATGATGTGCTCCATATCAGATTTTTTACACCACCTACGATGCACAAAGAATTTCTCTTTGCCAAAATATAAACATAATTTTCCATTCTAAGCATAAGGATTAAGGCCTCAATAACACCAATAATATTAGATAATAAATGCCTCTGAAATCGTTAAATCAAAGAAACTTATCGAGTAGGTAGAGTATTTTATATTTGTGCCAAGGACATGGAGTCAAATCCCGCTTGAGCTCAAGTTTGGCCTAGATTCATTCTCATTCTGCCTACATCCAGATTTCAATCTTGGGTTCAATTTTTTTAGCTATTTTGACTGATGGAGCCCAAGCATCCAGGGGCTTTAGTTTGCAACTAAAATCAGAATCAAAATTAAAATGAGAATCGAAATTAATTCGAATCAGAATCAAAATAGTCAAATCTCCTGAAGTGTTTGGGTTATAATCAAAATCAAAATAAAATAAAAATTTAAATCCTTAAGAAAGAATAGTATTGCGTCCAGACTCCGAAGGTGCTGATGTGGTTGAAAATGAAAGACGATCTGGATGCAGGTGACACCTGACGGACCTACAAAAGAAGTCCGCTAGTACCAAAAGTGGGGCTTCCGACGAGAAACCCTCTAATGATAAAATCAGCCGAAGCTTGAGCACAGATAGAGAAAGAGTATGAAACTTAGTGGTGATTCAGATTGGTTTACTAAAGCTTACATTTTACTTACTCCGGAGTTCCTTTATTTCATTTTTTATATAGAAGAGTGTCGAAGTTTATTATGCTTAGGCCATTAGACTTGAGCCTGTAGGTAGTTAGTCATGGATTTTTATTATGCCCACATGCCCATATTTCGAGAGTTTGTTAGGAGATTTCAATAGATTGTCCATGTGTCCCCATGAGTCGGTGGATTGGTGCCGGCTTGTGGTCGAGGGGCCATTTTGATTAGATCCATATCAACATGGACTGTGGGATTTTGCCTTTGGTAATTGGCAGAATCTTGACCCAAAGATCGGTGTTCGTTGTGGGTTTCATTCCTGTAAATGATGAGATGTCGATCCGGAGGTTAAAAGAATCCCGATCTAGGGCTGGCTAGAGGTTGATGCAGAGATTGGTGAGCATCCAAACATGTATAGTCATTTTACCTTAACTTTTTTTGATGGATCCGATGATGCCCATTCTCATTGGTCCGGGATTTCGAAAATGAGCCCTAAGATCCATAGCTGAGATGGCACGATCTTACAACAAGTAGGAATTAAATTTTAGATAAATTAGATCATTTTCATTTCACTTCAAAATCAAAATCAAAATAATTTTTTTTCTAACTAAATAATTGAAATAGCAGCCATCCATTTTTATTTTGATTCTCGACCCTAACTCTCCAAACCAAATGCCCCTTAATCTAATATATATATATATATATATAATATATATATATATATATATATATATATATATATATATATATATATATAATGAGAAAAAATTATGAATAATTGAGACTATCCATGTAAGCAATCATTTCTTACCTATAAATGTCATACGGAAAAAATTAACATTCCATAGGCATGCATCTAAGCTCTTCTTTCAAATAATTCTTAATTTTTAATAAAAATATTAAATTAAAATATTATATTATTAAAAAATTATTTTAAATATTATTTATATAAATTAAATAATATGATTAAAATATAAAATCTATTTATATGTACAATTAAAAATATGAATCAACACCAATATTCTGAATGGATAATATTTTTTTGATTTATAAATAATTTTTTAATAAAAAAATTAGCTCCGGAACCCACATGCAACGCGCGGGTTTAAAACTAGTGTCACGATAATTAGGAAGAGTTGCAAGTATCAAGTAATGTAGAACATGGAAGTCTTATTCATCCGGGGGAGGTAGAACTTATCTCGAGACCACGGATGTACTACACTGGGAGTAATGCAGCACCACGTACCACGAAATGGACTGACACAATTCCCCCCACTTGTCTGAAACCATAAACTATAAAGCGACCGGACAAAATGGGCGATAGGAGTAAGGTACGATTTCACGTGGCTCTACCAGCGGCTACCGACGGAAACGAGGGCGTCCCCTTGGATGCTGCCTTGCTTTGGCGATGGACCAGTGATTTAACGAGGGAGGGGACGGACATTAAAGTCAATGATGCGAATAAAATTAATGATGCCTGATGGAATGAAAAAAAAAAAAAGTTGATAGAAATAATGATGCACAAAAACATAGATGATGAAATATTAGAATATACGTTAACGTTAATCTCAAGGAGAGTTGGGAGATTTGTATGGCCGGTAAAGGATTTGTATGGCCTCTAGATTCAGTGACAGAGGCAAGAGTGGGGAAGTTTCTCGGTGAATCTGGTTCGGATTATATTAGAGTTATATTACTTTTTAATGTCATCTAAACTGAACTGGTAGAGCATGGGCCAATATCAAGCTGTTCTTTTGGGAGTCTTTTAAAAACTAAGCATAGTTAAAAGAGTTTGATCTGGACCTGCACTTGATAGTTAAGAAAGACAACAGGAGAAAGTACCCATACACTGACCATATATGCAACCAATCATGGCCGTTGGATTCCTATAATGATGATTGAGATGCACTTTGATGAATAAACCAATAGAAACTCAGCCACTGTAGACAATATACATCGCTACAACAGTGCATGCAATGTAGATAATAATTTTCAGAAAATAAAGATAAAATAAAAGAGTTAAATAAATAATATTTTTATTTTTATCATATTCCTCGTGCCGTGATCTTAAATATATTCTAAATGATGGTGAACATTGCAATAACTCTTACCAATAGTATGACTTAATTTTCTCCTCTTTATCCTTTTATATATATGAATGTACGTATATATGTATGTATGTATGCAACATATGTATGTATGTTTGTTCATTTGCATATATATATATATATATATATATATATATATATGTATGTTTGTATGGGTTCAGCTTTGCAATGATTGTGGCTTCTTTGTGATAACATTTATTAGAATAGGTGGTCCATAATTTACACTGATGGCATTTGTTTTCATATGTCCAATTTTTTGACGATGCCAGTTACAAGTTGCAGCACTGCATTCAATAAATTTGTCTAACTTGCACATTAAGAGGAAGAAACAAAGAAAATTATTCCAAAGCTGCTATGTGATGAGGTTTCAACCTCAAAGCGAAAGTGATGGTCACTCTAGGATAAGGATAAAATATCCATGTTCACCAACAATATGACTAGGAACCCAAAATTCTTCCTACCAATGCAAAATATGAAGTACCTAAAACTTCATTTGAAACTCTAAAGTGGTATTTAGTCAATACGAGTTTGCGAGCATTGAACATCTAATAGATTCTTTTTTTTTTTTTTGATTGAAACACTCAATACATGTAGTGTGCCCCCTTGTTGTCTGGTTTTGTACTGCGCACAAACGTACATATTAATGATCTACTAATCACGGATGTTTGGAGTGTTTTAGAGACAACAACATCGATCGCAGCTTAAGCGTTTTCTGCTTGATGTGTCAAGTTGAATCATGTATTGGGCAGTCAATTTGTTAATTCTTATCCATCCACGGCTGCTTTAACCTTTAACTGTTTCCTTCATGGACCTTAGAGACCTCAAGTGGCGTAGATAAAAAGCATCTCCTTGGGCTAGGCAGGTCGCTCGTGACGCTATCCAAGGATACAGTACTTACCGCTGTGTCCATTGGTAAAGGTTTTTCTGCGATGCTACTGCTATTATTATTTTTTTAAAAAATTATACAGATATTTCTTAAACTTTTTATAATCTATATTTATATCCTAAATATTTTAACTTTTATAAATTTTAAAAATTATAATTATTTGGAGTATGATTTAAATATTCATCCGTGCTCCAACGTGGTTAACAATAAATACGAAATAACTAATTTAGTCTTCAATTTTCGGCTCTATGAAAAAGCTCCTCTTCCAATCCAACTAATAAAGATATCGATTAAATTTTATATCTAAATTTATCTTCCATGATAATCATATATTCAAAAATTTTGGAGAAGATAGATGGCTAGATCAGCAATTAAAATCTAAATTTTAGAATTTAGCTGAAAAATTAAAATTTTTGAAATATAAATATAAATCACTTGTAAAGTTAAAAAGCTATGCAGGTTTTTCTAATTTTTATTATCGAAAAGAGATTTACTCATCTTTGGATCCGGAGCTATCGCATAGTAAATAGTGAAAATGATAATAATTATAGCCAGTTGGTTGTACTAATTATAATTTATAATGTACAGGATAAGTATACATGCATACTTATATAGTGGAAAATTAATTTTAAAACAAATAAAAAGGTAAAAGAACGAGAGAAAAGGGCCCTTACGGTCAACATCCATCCCAATAACGTTCCTCAAAATGATACACAAAAGACAAAATGGACGCAAGTCCTTTTGAGAAGCTTTGGTGCAACGGAAACGGAGAAGAACAGACCAACACAAATCAAGAAAGTACATCAAGATAGCACAATAGAAGGAAGAAGAAAACAAGAGCCAGAAAAAACCCTTGGGAAAATAAGAAGAAGTAACAACAGAAGAACTCAGTAATCAGTGGTGGGGAGCTGCTCGTGGGTGTGGGAGATGAAGAAGAACTCATAGACGAGCCCGGCGAGGCCACCGCCGATGAGCGGGCCACCCCAGTAGACCCAGTGGTCGTCCCATGACCAGCTCACCAGTGCCGGTCCGAACGACACCGCTGGGTTCATCGACGCCCCGTCGAAGGCCCCGCCCACGAGGATGTTGGCCCCCACGATGAAACCGATCGCGATCGGTGCAATCGTCCCAAGGCTCCCCCTCTTGGGGTCCACCGCGGTGGCGTACACGGTGTAGACGAGGCCGAAGGTCATGACGATCTCGAGGACGAAAGCCTCCCACACGGTGACGCCGGTGAGGCCGAACGTGCCGGTGGCGAGGCCGCCGGTGCAGAAGCGGAGCAGCAGGCAGGCAGCGGTGGAGCCCAGGAGCTGAGCGATCCAGTAGAGGATGCCTCTCAGCAACGTGATGTTCCCGCCGATGAAGGCGCCGAAGGTCACCGCCGGGTTGACGTGCCCGCCGGAGATGTTGGCTCCCACCGACACCGCCACGAACAGTCCGAAGGCGTGAGCCAGCGACGCTGCTACCAGGCCAGCCGGCGTCGTGGAACCGCCACCGGTAAGCTTACCTGCGGAAGTCGACAGAACATGAAATAAAAACCAATTTATTTAAAACAGGGATGGGGGAAGATATCATACTGAAAGCCATGCCGGAGCCCTGGCCGGCGAAGACGAAAATGAGGGTCGAGATGAACTCGGCGAATGCGGCCTTGAGGGCGCTCGGGTGAGTCGCCTCGTCCCGAGTCCCGATCGCTATCCGAGAAATCGGCATTTTTTTTTTTAAACTTCTCCGCTCTAGAGCTCGCTCTTAGCTTCTCGTTCTCTCTGTGGGGGGAGAGGGGTGGGAATTAAGGGGGTTTATATGGTGGGAGGGAGGGGGAAGACGGGGAGTAGCCGGTTTGTCGGTATGGCAGTGATGATTAGAAAGGAAAGGGGCTATATATTTTTTTGTGGAAAATAAATAAAATGATGGGGCTTTGTGCAAACTCCCTCTTTATTGTATTCGTTACAGCTCAGCTTCGTCCGTCCGTGAGCCAGCGTTGCGCCACGTTGCACGGCGTGATTGGGAGAGTTCTGGGGTGAGCTTAGCTGTCAGTTTTGCTGATGCGACCAGTTACAGCTGTACAGATGGGTGTTCTCCGGTAATGATTCAACGCACAGGATAAAGTATGTGCGTCCGACTTTATTTGGTATCCAAATATGCATAAAAATTCGAGGATTATATTAATATGCATTTCCATATTATATTTATAAAAAAATAATATGAATACGAATAAAATATTTGATTATATTTATAATCTTATTTGATTTTATATAATATGTTATAAATTTGATTTATTATTTATTTAATAATATTTTTGATTCTATAAATATAAAATTTAATTATCTAAATTATAATTATATTTATATTCATATTATAATATTTTATCTGTTCAAAATAAATATGAATATAAACTTTTATAACTCAAAAAAAATCATATCTATATCGTATTCGTTAAGTAAATATATATGAATACAGCTATATTAGTATTCCATATATATCCGATTTTTATATTTAATCTGTGGAGGGGAAAGCCATGGAGGCTTACTTTCCGTGGGTGACTGGGGCTGCCCGGTTTTTCAGGATAATATTAAGCTCGTTTCTGGAAGACTCCATGGAAGGATTAGACTAAAATTTAAAAAACTGTGAGCCTGTAATTGTTTGTCGTCATAATTTATTCAGTAAGCAATCATATCCACAACCTCGGTACGTAATTTATTTAGTATTTTCTAACTTTATAATAAAGTGCCTTTTGTTTGCTTCTTAACCTACGCATTGCACTTTCTCTCCTTTCTTTTCTTTTCTTTTTTCATCCCAAATCACGTGACCCCTAGAAAGGAGAGCGATAAAAACTTCGCACCTGTGATTATTTTAAAATAATCACAGGTGATTATTTTGCCGAACCTGTGATTGTTTTTAAAATTTGCTATCCTATGCGAATATCTTAGATCTTCGATGTGATTTATCCGAGTGAAATATTTATGCAAATAAAATATAAGCCTTTGCATTTGATTGGTCCTTTGAATTCAAGCAGGGACATTTTTTAAGTCACCGATCCAATCAATCATTTGTTTTTTCTTTCTATAGTTTTTCCAAAAATAATTTCTTTCATAAGATATTTCTGTCTTGGCAATCATCATATATTCACGGGAATGTTTCTATTTTTTGCTTGATAACATAGAAAATTGTTTTATCTAAATATATAATTAAATTAGCCTATTGACTCTTAGAATTTAATTAGAAAAATTTTTTTAAGTCAGAATTTAATTAGGAAAATTTGTTTAAGGAAATTTTTTTTAAGCCATCCCTCCAAAAAAC
This sequence comes from Elaeis guineensis, assembly GCF_000442705.2. Lineage (NCBI taxonomy): Eukaryota > Viridiplantae > Streptophyta > Magnoliopsida > Arecales > Arecaceae > Elaeis > Elaeis guineensis. The sequence continues at coordinate 102,588,913 of NC_026003.2, forward strand.
TAAAATTGTTGTTAATTATTTCTACACTTTAATAGAATAAGATTGTCTCGAAAGGCCAAGCATTTGAATTCAATTCGGATTAAAAAATATTTATAAAAGATTGAACTTAAAATTTATTGGATATTTACTTACTACCTAATCATCATGACAATATTAATTTTTGATATAAAATCATGACTTATTATATTTATTTAAAATTTTTCATGTTATAAATATTTTCATTTCAAATATATAGAATATTTTTTAATATTTTATATTATATATTTTATTTAAGTTAGATTGATGATCTAAATCCTTAGTTTAATAGATCATCATGAAAGATTTTAGCAATTATATTTTAAACTATTACATGATTTTGATATATTACTTCTAATATTGATGGTACATCTCATAGTAAAAATTATTTTTTTCTAATTGTTAAACTATTTTAAGTCATATCACTTATTCATTAAATAAATCAGATCAAATTAAGTTGAAAATAAATATTTGATCCATCCAAAAATTTTAGCTAAATATAAAATATATAATCAATTTTATTAAATTAAATCTCAATAGGATATATGAATTTTTATAGTTTAATATATTTAAAAAATCTATCAAGTTTCTAATCAAAATCATATAATATTAGCTACATCTTATCATTCTCTAATCTTACTCTAATTCTCATGATGATTGACTTTATTTTAACAATATACTAAGTACAAAGTTAAGATTCACATCTTATTTTAGTGATTCATATATGTATTATTTAAATATTATTATAATTAATATTTTTATTAATGATATCATTATTTCGTCATACTATGTAAGATTATGGTACTAACATAATAATTGGTACTAAAGATAGATTTTTAATGACCACTCCATGATTTCGTCATTAATATTATATATCTATAGTGAATATTTAAAAAAATCATCATAAAAGAATATACTTTTGTGATGAATTATAAAATCATCATTAATATATTAAACAATATTCGCTCATTAAAAGATATATACATATAGTGACTATTTTTAAAATCATCATTAAAGACATAAGTTTTAATAATAAATTATAAAATTATTATTAGTGATTTGACCAACATGATGTTGATACTAAAATTATGATAACATAATATATTATCATTAAAAATATAGATTTTTAATGACTGCTTTATAAATTTTATCATTAAAAATATATATTTACAATGACTATTTTAAAATATCATCACTAAAGAGATAAGTTTTAGTTATTCTTTAAGTAATAAATTATAAAATTATCATTAATAAGTTGATCAAAATTAATTTTGATGCTAAAAATTTTTTTACCACAATTTTTTTACCATAAAAAATTTTTATTTAATGATGAATTATTTATGATAAATAAAAAAATAATCACAAAAGAAATATACTTTATGATGAAATCTTATTTCATCATTAAAAATACTAATCAAAATAATTTTTTACGACTATTTCTTATCATCGTCACTAAATATGAGACTTTAGTGACTAGACTTATATTTCGCCACTAAAAATTTATCAATAAAAATTAAAATTTTTATAGTTTATATATATATATATATATATAAAAAGTATATCCAACATGATGTGGTCCTCTATGCAGAGAAATTATATCCAGCATTACATGCACCAACTTGCTATACACCACACTAATTACCTTGTTTTGCTTCTGTGGATTCATAATTAAAATGAGTGTATGATAAATAAGATCCGTAGTAATGAGATAGATGATTGATTTGGTACACAACTATGATAGTGATCAATATAGATTATAATTTCTCCCCTTCAAGAATCTACCATGGGTAGTCACATGCCCTTTTATAGAAAATCTCAGGTTGAAACTAGAAACTTTGTGTGATAACCTTAAGGTACTTCTATCCTTTATTATTAGTATTATTATTTTTATGACCCTGTTATTTTGGTAAAAACTAGAAACCGTTAATCAATATTGTTCCAAGATTTCCAAAAATAAGTTTCACTTTAACATTTCTCTTACAACTAAACAAATAAATTACAATGAGACAAATCATTCTAATTATTTTTTAAAGAATTATATCCTCGGAATCAGTTGAAACTAACAATAAAAGAGTACCATTTAACTGAATTTCGACTCGAACAAATGAATTTCTTCTTAGCATGAACACCATGAAGCTAAAATTTGCCAGCGGCCTTGTGTTACATGAACTAATTCTTTACTGATGTTAAAGTAATTCTTCTTTACCTCCCAAACCTGAACTAAAGCACTAACTGATACAAACTGAAAAATGATAAATAAATAAATAAATATGGGTGCTAATCTACCTTTATCTTGTCACATCGCCGTTAATGTACACTCCGTCAGTCCATTATAAATGAGACCGTTGCTCTCATAAATTACATCAACTAGGTGATTGCGATAGCTTGTTGCCGGAGCCCATAGAGTTACTAGTTCTCTCCGGCATACCTTATCCATTGAAACTCAAATAGTTGGCGTCCACATGGAACATGGCTGGTTTTAGTGATTTGGTGTCTGACGTGAGAGGGCTTTGTAAATTTAAATGCCATTGCCGTTTAGATAATATACTGAGGAATGAAAATTTACCTTCCATTCATTTAGTATTCCATCAAACAAGTAATAATAAAAGGACAATGTAGTATGCTAGTTACTTCTGAAACACGTGTTAGTTGGAGGATTAGAGACACTGGGGATAACCTAATCATAAGACAAATAAACAAAACACTGGCGCCTCAAGCCTGACAAGTAGTCCTTGATACATTTAACTTATTGGTGTCGTAGCCTCGTAGGTCGCTTGTCTGGGGTGCCCTATCCACGGGGAGCATCATGTGCCCCACTGGAGGGTACCTCTGGGCCTGTGCCAAGGCACATGTCCTTTTGGGTCTGAATCCCCTCAGAATAAAGATGTTGGCGGTGCATACATTATTTAGTGTGGGGCGGAAATTTTGAGTACCAACTAGGCTACAAATTCTGCAAGTGAAAGATGAGAACTTTTTCGCTATTCTCATCCGTTACATTTTTTTTTAAGCCGGAGCTGTGCGTCACGAGGGGCCTGTGCGGTCAGTCGTCAAAAATACTATGAGCGGTGGAAAAGTTGGGTACTTTTCAGCTCTATTCAGTAAAGTTGTTCGGTCTCACTTCCGAGAATTCAGAGATGAATTAGGTGTACATTGTTGGCAGATTAAGAAAGCGAGATTCTACGGATCTTTCTTCAAACGGACTCCTGGGTCGTTCAATCAAAGGTGAGTTGGACTCGAGCTTTTTTTTCTTTCGTAGCTTAAAAGCCACATGTGGCGCGAATGCTGCCATTTAAAGATAGCAACCAGGTTGGATTGGAACGGATATAGTTAGAATCGGATAGATAGAAAATCTATTGATTCGAATTTAATTTATTTATTAAATAAATCAAAAATTTAAATTCAAACTAAAATATATTATGAAATAGATAATATAACTCAAATTTATATAGACTGAATTAAGTTAAATGGATCAAATAGTTAAGCATTACCGCCCTTAGTGCCATTGTTATATTGCCGGACATTGCAGATGGAGAGAAGTTTCAACAGGCTTTGAAAAATGCCATGGCAAACAGTGTAATATTTTGTGGTGATAAAACAATATTTCCTAGATTTTATTCACTCGGTCAATATAGTCGCACTGGCTGGCCATTGCCAGCAAAGTTATTTTCACAATATACATGGCATCATTATAGACAATATGAGAGGCCATTATGAGCATACTTAATTAGAAATTCTTTTTTTTTTATTTAATTTTTAGGAAAGGAAAAGAGAGCCATCCGTCAATTAACATTAATCTCTTCAAAACTTGAAAAATGAGGCAACTTGGTGAGCTGGTCGGTGTCAGTTTATCGTATGAATCGAGAATTCGAGCTCAAGCTATGCATAGACCAAGTTTGACAGTGTAGGTTCCAGTTTGGTTTGCTTCTGATATAAATGAAGATTGAAAGTTTCAAGCTTCTCATCAAGTTGATTAAAATTTGATAAACTTTGCAAGCATAAGTGCAATATGTTCAAGCACAAGTAATTTTTTATGATCTGATCTTTTAAAAATGCCCCAGCAGAAACACTGTCAGATGTGTTTGTTAATAAGCTGATGAATTTAATTTTATTCCTATTTGGCCTTGAAACCTCCTCCAGATGCAGGTGATGTGTGACATTTGAGGCAACCTAATCTAGGATCTTCAATCTTAAAATTAATCTTTCTATGTTAGAATGACAATTACTAATCTCATACACGTGCGCACACACACATAGGTACATACTTGCGTGCACCCGCCACACATACACTCAAGTGTATCTACTATGTGTTAAAAACTTGAAGGTGAGGTGTGACCTTTATGGAAATTGCCCAATTTAGGATCATCAATCTTAAAAGTATACAATATTTTTATAGTAGAAATTACAAATCCTATTTATGCATGCAATGATTCTTGCAAGATACTATGCTTTATTTAAGTTTTTTTCTTTTTTGAAAATAGATATCAAAATCTAAGGAATTATGTCAAAACCTCGAAATAGGGAGAACTAAAAGTTGATAATGTGCTATAACAATCATACCTAATCTATAGTGGTTGCAGTCAATAAATTGTTGTGTGCTTTGGAAAATAATGATGCAGGTTGATAATGTTATGTTAACCATGACAACACTACGTTCAAAATTTTGGTATGTCGTAATTATGGGAACTTCGAAGACCACTCTTTGAATCTTTGAGGTGCCTAATATTTAATCCAATAAGCAAGCTACGAGTCACATTATTGTCTTGATAATAATCATACAAACAACCATATAAATAATTTGAGGTACCTAACCGTTGCATATCATTTAAGCACTATTTATATGTCATCCCCTCTCTACAAATAATTGGAGAATCACTGCTCCTTTGAAGTAGCATATAAACTAGGGAGACAAATTCTGTAGCTAACAAGTGGCCTCCTACATTGCAAATCGCTTGAATAGCTTGGCATTAGAACACAATAACCCTATTTTCTGATTGTTTCGTGAGCTTTTGTATTCCCATGCCATGGGTTATGTCTGCATAGGGATTGCCGCAACAATAATAGGAAAAAAAAAAAGAAAAGAAAAGAAAAAAGAGCACTATTTGCATGACAAAAACTGGCAAGTTAATTTAACAAGCTAGCTTATGGCCACATACCCTTCCTGATATGAGTTATATTCTGTTGAATACATAGAAGGAAAAAAAGGGCAATCATTCCATAGTGTAATTCATAAATTTCAGTAGCCCAACAAATTTGTATACTTATTAAAGAAAAAAACACAATCCCTCTCAAAAATTCAAGAAAATGAGATAGAAAATCATAAAAAAATCATCTGAAATATCCCCAATTTAAAAACTTATCGAAATATGTTAAAGCTGTCTAAATATGGTGAAGATATTTAAATATGTTAGTTATTTTAGGGGAAAAATTAAATTAGCTAGTTGTTCCATGATCAAGCTATATAATTGATGATAAAATATTTAAGGTTAACTAAATTGTATTAAAAAAATTAAATTTCAAATTATTCTTGTAAAACTATTAACTAATTTGATATAGTAGAAGAAAAAAAGAAAAAAAATTGAAGCAAATTTGAATCCTTGCATCGCATTAGGGAGGTAGGTAATGGCACCCAAACATACATTTTGTAAATGTTCAAACATACACATGATTCATGATTTTTTTTTTTTTTGAAGATATTATTTTAAACAAGATATTATGGATTGGATGCTACCAACCAACGGGGCAAAAGGCCTTGGGGTCGGCATGGTAATGATGGTTGCAAACCGGTCTGGTGACCCCACGTCTTCATGTGTCTTGTCGAGAAGGAATTATTGCCCACTGCGCGCGCCAGCGTGGCCGTGCACGGATGGGCCCACCGAGCGAGCATGCATGCGCGTCACAGGCTGGCGCCGTGATTGGTTGTCACATGATGTGTTGGGACCATCACACATCATTTATTTTATCAGTTGTGTTTTTTTGGAACCTTATTATATCAGTTTCATCAGCTGCCACCGGAAAACCGGACAGATGGGTCCGTGGAGGACCTCCAGTGGGGGATCCATCATCCAGGGCCAGGATAACATTGAAGCCTAGGGCGTATGGAGAGATCATTGGATGGATAGGTTGACCACCTCAGGAATAGATTTAAAAAAATATAGATTATACTTTTCAGAGAACTAAAGATAAATTTTTATCTTTAATTTTAATTTAAAAATAATTTTTTAAATAAATTTTATATAAAAATAACTATTCATTCTAAATATAAATTAAAAATAATTATTTATTTTTGATTGAAATTATCTTTATATTCTTATATCTTTTAAAATATTACAGTATTATATTATTATTATGCAGTATTTCTTTACAATAAGATAGTATTCCTTTATAATAATATAGTATTATATTATTGTATTTATTAGTACAGTATTTCTTTACAATAAGACAGTATGATATTATATTAGTATAGTATTTTTTTATGATAATGCAATGTTGCGTTATTGTATCATATTGGTGTAATATTTTTTTACAATAAAGTAATATTACATTATCATGGTATAGCATTACTTAACAATAATACAGTGTTGCTTTATAATAATATAGTATAACTTCATAATAGTATAGTATTACTTTATAATAGTGCAGTACTGTTTTATAATAGTACAGTATTGTTTTATAATAATATAGTACTATTTTATAATAGCACAGTATTGATTTATAATAGTGTAGTATTGCTTATAACTATAGAGATAATTGGATCATTTCATGCCATTTGGATAATTATTTTTAAGTTATGTTTTAAATGAAGAGGATTTTTTATCCGAAACTTAAATAGATAGCTACTTTTAAGTTTAAACTCAATTAGATATTTCTTATTACTTTATCCCATATTTTTATATAAAAAAATGATTAATATTCTTTCGCAAAATGGATCATACTCCATACAACTCTCTCAAAGTATTTTGAATTTTTTGGATCATCTATTTGCACATATCTCAAAATAACTATTATGCAAATCCAATAATAATTGCACATGTAAAAAATACATCATTTTTTTTTATAAAAAATGGAATCCCTATCCAAAATTATATTTGTTCATGGTTTGATTGGTCCACCGGTATGGTAGTAGATCTGATCCAACTAAAATTTTCACATGTATGATACTAGATGATGTATCGTACAAGTCCCATTACTATTTATTGATGGAGGTCAATCCAATGTATCACCTTATAAATTTAAAATTTATGTTCAGTTATGAAAGTATACAAAGGGGTGTAATCTAAGTCAAATTAGCCTTCCTATTAACCAACTTAATCATGTTTTACGCTTCTTTAAGTAGATAAATTATTTTTTTATAGATAGTATTTATTCATAAAATATAAAAAAATCTTATCCATCAAGGAGGTGGATAAGTCATTTTTTCGTCAATCAAAAAAATAATCTTTTTGTTTCATTTTCCTAACCTATAATAATAATATAATATTATTTTATATATAATATAATATAATTATTAAATAATAATATTTTATTTTTTAAATATATTATATTATTATAATAATATAATATGATAGTATAACATCTTATTTTATTAATATACTATAATATTAGTATCTTATATTATTATAATATAGTATAATATAATAATATATTATTTAATATATATATTATTTAATATATATATTAATATTATATAATATTATATAATATATTTTAATTTATTATATGAATATTATATTATATTATACATCATAATATATATAATATAATATAATATAATATATTATTATATTATATATAATAATATTTATATAATAAAGTATATTATAAGAAATATGGATAAATTTTAGCAACTTATTCGAAAAACTAATAATGCAAAATAATATAGGTAACAGATTTTCTAACTATTTTTTAATATATAAAAAAATATAAATAAATTATTTTTTATCTAAATATTATTTGAAAAATATTTATTTAAAAAAATATAAAATTTTTGATAAATTTTTTATCCTCAAAAGAATAGAAAATAAGATTTATTTGCCTACTACTTTTTCTCGTCCTCTGAATCTCCAATTCTGGTTACTACAATTAATAGTGCTTTCTATTATAATAAAAAAAATCCAAAAATTTTAATCAATACTTTAACCATTAAACTGTCGATTATGAAACAGTAAACGTTATGCCCCGTGCCATACCAGCAACTATTTCAAAACAAAAAGCAACTACTAGAAGTAGGAAGGATTACTCGAAATGCTAACAAAACACAACAAATTGTTTCTGTTTTTGATGGCAAGGGAAGCAACACAATAAATGGTTTCAATGTTGCAAGAATTGCGGTTTTAAAATGCAGTTAAACACGCTGCAATGTGTCTTTTTCTTCTTTTCTAGTTATTGGTAGATAAGTGACATGAAAGCGAAGCTCTTGCACGTCAGACAAGAATTGGAATTAGGAGAAAACACCAGCATCTTAAAGGTTCAAATAGAATACTATGGCACCTGATATGCGTGGTATCCGAAGGAGGAATTGTTCTCTCCCATGCTACATGCACGAAACTAGTAGTACATGATACTAGTAAGGAGACAAAAAAGATGCCTGCCACTAGGTAATGATCCAATCACCAAACAGGCCCTTTATAACTTTTCCTAAAGCTAAATAACTCAAAGCTTCTATGTTTATGTCTCAAATTAAAATTAAGAAATTAGTCAAATACAAAAGAATAAGTTAGGATGTTAGTTTCAAGGGGTCTGTTTATGATCTATTTCCTTTTAGGTTCAGCACAACACCTTCAACATTATTGTTTAGCGCTTCCAGGGGTTGCACTAGTATATTTGTCCCATATAAATTGGAAAAAGCATGAGGGAGAGTTGACCAACTCTGAGAAACAATGATGAATTTATCAGAACCTATAATGGGTTGTAGACTTGGAGGTCTTCGAGCTGTAACAACTGGTTCCTGATCATTGCATCGCCATGAGACTTATGGTATATCAGTAACCTATGTGTATAATATGCTCTTCTATTTCTGGCATGTCATAAAGAGGCTCGTTGTACATCTTACAAGAGCAAACAGGACATCTATGAGGAGTTAGGGCTGAAAATTTTGCCAGGGAGGGAGGGGGGGGGGGGAGGGAGAGAACAAGGTTTTAGCCACAGTATTTACAAATTTTTATATTTTATCTAATGATTGATCATGATTTAGATCGACTTAAAGGATTGTGCAGATTCTTTTTCATACCTCCAGTGAAGGCTTAAAACCCATGAAGCAATTGAAGTATGTTGGGAAATACTGACCGATCCCACTCACGCCGACTCATCGTCGGGCCTATATGACCGACGCCCGACTCTGCCGACCGACCGACCGACGGCTGCCGTTACCGACCGACCGAGGATACGTCGGTCGGGCAGACCTTCTCCTCTCTCCCGACCGGCTGCACTATGGAGTTCGACGCCCGACTCTGGCAACGCGCCCGACTGACTGTCGGAGGGGCCCCGAGTTTCCACCCGACGTCCCTCAAACAGCCGTCGACCTATAGTCGGTCGGCTCCCCCAGATGCCGTACGGCTGTCGGAAACTGTCAGCCCTGACAACGGCATGCGGCACTGCCGCCTAGGGACATTATCCCACCTAAGGCATGGGTCAACTCTAGCGATTTGACAGCCCCACGGTGATTTGACACCCTCACGGCGACTCTGACAGTCCTCAGTGACTTGACAATTCTTCAATTGTCCGTGCCATTAATGACGACGCCATACCATGCATCACTATATATATCGGGGAAGGCAACAGTGCTAGAGGTCTATTCGAAACCCCTGAACCCCTCCTCTCTAGCTCTCTCTCTCTCGTTGAGTTTCTTGTTTTCTTTTCACTGTTGCCTAGTCTCCTCTCTGACTTGACTATCGGAGGGTCTCCGCCGGAGCCACCTCCGGTCAGTGCGGACTTTCTTTTGCAGGCGCTCGTTCCCGGCGACCAGGCGGCGAGGGGATTGGCCGCAACAGATTGGCGCGCCAGGTAGGGGGGACGCAGTGACAAGTTAGTGCTTCATTGACAGCACCAAGGATTGTAACCCCTACGGGATCCAAGATGACAAAGACAAGAGCTCAGCGATCGAGGGTCACTGGATCGATGAGGCACTCTTCCAGTCGGGAAGAGGCCTCCCCTCCACCCTCCATGATGGAACCTAGTTCTCCGCACCCCGCGGTGACCACGGAGGCGCAGATCGCAGCGATCGTGCGGCAGATGACCGTGCTGACAGACGCGGTCAAAAGTCTTCAGCGACAACCGATCCGGCTGCCACCTTCACCGGCCGAGCAACCGGCGGCACGTCCGATGCCCTCCAGGAGCAGCCGCCGACGCCCGCATCGATCTCCGTCGCCTCCGCAGGAGCACCTGCCACAGTGCTCCTACCGGGAGGAGGAGGGGCGGCCGCGGCGCGACACCTATCGGTCCCGACGGCCTTATCCCTCCCAGCTGGAACGAGCAAGGAAGGAGAAGCGACCGCGAATGCTGTCCGCCTCTCTCTCAGACTCCTCCGGAGACTCCACTCCTGGGGTCTCCCAGCACCGATGGATCGACGACTACGAACGCAGGTTCGAGAAAATCGACCGTCGGCTTGCCCAGCTGCAGGTGGACGGGCAGAAGTCTTCGAACGACGTCGACTTCCAGACCGCCCAATCTCTCTCCCGACTTATCCTCGACGAACCGATCTCCAGTCAGTTCAAGATGCTGCACGTGGAGCCCTACGACGGCTCCACCGATCCAATCGACCATTTGGAGAGCTACAAAGCTCTCATGACGATTCAAGGGGCAACCGACGTTCTCCTTTGCATCGGCTTCTCCGCTACGCTCTGCAAAGCTGCTAGGGCCTGGTATTTCGATCTTCGATCGAAAAGTATCCATTCCTTCGGACAGCTCGAGCACTCTTTCTTGGCCCACTTCAGCTCCAGTCGGAAGCCACCACGAACCTCGGACAGCCTTTTTTCCCTCAAACAGGGAGAAAACGAGATGCTCTGACACTTCGTGATGCGATTCAACACGGCCACGCTTGAGATCCGGGACCTTAACGAAGACATGGCCATCTCGGTCATGAAACGGGGGCTAAGGGCATCCTGATTCACTTACTCCCTGGACAAGACCCTCCCCCGGACGTATGCCGAACTATTGGAGCGCGCGTACAAGTACATGCACGCGGACGAAGGAGCCTCCGACCGATGCTTGACCGAGTTCAAGGGCCCGAAGGAGAAGCGAAGAAAGGGTCGGGATCCTGCCGGGCCAGCAGCCCCCGACCGACGGTCGGGTTTTGCCTCCGCGATGAAACCAGGGGTCACCTCGACGGCAGAGTCTGAGGCCACACGCCCCAGGTATGACTCCTACACTCCTCTCTCTGCTCCTCGTGCGCAGATTTTGATGGAGATCGAGGGGAAGAGTACCTGCGACGGCCTCCGTCTTTGAAGGCAAAGGACCTCGACCGACGGAAGTACTGCCGATTCCATCGGGGCCACGGTCACAATACCGAGCAATGCATCTAGCTTAAGGATGAGATCGAAGCTCTCATCCATCGGGGATATCTCGATAAATTTTGGAGGAACCCGCCGACTCAACCCGTTGCCGACCGACGATCCCAGCCGACTGAAGAAGCGACGACTAATCAGCCTACGGCCGGGGTCATCAATATGATTTTCAAACGACTGGACCCGGGGACGTCTGCTGGAGGGGAGCCGACGAAGAAACCGCACCCGAACGACGTAATTACTTTGACAGAAGAAGATGTTCGGAGCATCCAAACTCCCCACGACGATGCTTTTGTTGTCTCGACAACAATAGCGAACTATGATGTAAAAAGAATCTTTGTAGATAATGGAAGTTCAATGAACTTTTTGTTTTACTCGACCTTCTCCTGGATGCGACTACCGACCAACCGACTCAAGAGGGTCTCTACGCCCTTGATAGGCTTTGCTGGGGACGCTGTCACGATGGAAGGAGAAGTCACTCTGTCCATGACGGTTGGCACCGAACCACGATAAAGCACAGTCCATTTGACTTTTGCGGTCGTCCAAGTGTCTTCGGCTTAAACCGCCATACTTGGAAGACCCGGACTAAATGCCCTCAGGGCGATAGTTTCGACGTATCATCTCCTGGTTCGGTTTCCGACCAAAAATGGAGTCAGAGAGATGCGCGGGGACCAACAGCTCGCTCGCCGATGCTTTCAGATTTCTGCTCAAAGTGAGGAGTTGAAGGGCTCCCTAACGATCGACAAGCTAGACCAACGGGAGGAGGAAGAACGGGGTAAACCGGCCGAACAGCTCATTCCCATCTCGATAGCGGAGAATCCCGACCGAAAGGTATGGGTCGGGTCTCAACTACCCGACCCAGAACGACGACGGTTGGCGGAGCTGCTGAAGGCCAACGCTGACATATTCGCTTGGTCAGCAACAGATATGTCGGGCATCCCCTCGGAGACAATAACGCACCGACTCAACATCGATCCAACAATGAGGCCGGTGAGGCAGAAGAAAAGGTCTTTTGCTCCTGAAAAATAGAAGGCCATCGACGAAGAAGTGGACAAGCTACTCGAGGCAGGCTTCATCAGAGAAACTACATATCCCGATTGGCTCGCCAATGTTGTCATGGTGAAGAAAGCCAACGGAAAGTGGAGGATTTGCATCGACTACACCGACTTGAATCGGACCTGTCCGAAGGATAGCTTTCCACTTCCGAAGATCGACCAGCTGGTGGATGCGACGTCCGGTTATCGATTGCTCAGCTTCATAGACGCCTTCGTCGGGTACAATCAGATCTGGATGGCGCCCGAAGATGAGGAGCACACTGCCTTCGTGACCCCCAAGAGCCTCTACTACTACAGAATGATGCCCTTCGGACTGAAGAACGCCGGAGCTACCTACCAATGACTTGTCAATAAGGTCTTCAAAGACCAGATCGGGCGCAATATGGAAGTATATGTGGTCGACATGCTGGTAAAAAGTACGCAGACTGCAGATCATGTTCGAGATCTCGAAGAAGCTTTCGCACTCTACGACAACATCGAATGAAGCTGAATCCGACTAAGTGCGCTTTTGGAGTGACCCTAGGGAAGTTTCTCGGGTTCCTCGTTTCTCAGCGTGGAATCGAGGCCAACCCTGAGAAAATCAAAGCAATCATCGACATGCGCCATCCGAACACCAAGAAGGAGGTCCAGCAGCTGAATGAAAAAATCATCGCTTTTAGTCGATTCATCTCTCGTCGGCCGAAAGATGCCTCCCGTTTTTCAAGACCCTGAGGCAGGTGAAGGGCGTCTCTTGGTCGGATGAGTGCCGATGGGCCTTTGGGGATCTGAAGAGGTACCTGGCTTCTCTGCCGTTGCTTGCGAAGCCAGAGGTCGGGGAGACGCTGTATCTCTATTTGGCCACTTCCTCCGAGGCGGTTAGTTCAGTGCTCGTCCGAGAGAACGAGAGCCAAATTTATCAACCTATATACTATACCAACAAAGTGCTCCGCGGCGCTGAAGCTCGATACTCGGAGACAGAAAAGATGATTTTCGCCCTGACCGTCTCCGTACAACGACTCCGCCCATACTTTCAAGCGCATGCCATTGTGGTCCTCACCAACCAGCCCCTGAGGGCGACTGGCGAAGTGGGCGATGAAGCTCAGCGAGTTCGACATACAGTACCGACTGTGACCTGCCTTAAAGGCCCAAGTCCTGGCCGACTTCATCGCAGAATGCCCGACGACCGACCAAGGATCGGAAGGCGAGAACCCCGGAGGAGCTGCGGTCTCCGAGCCTGACCCGGTGTCCACTTGGGTACTGCACATCGACGGAGCTTCAAACGCTCAGGGGAGCGGGGCCAGGTTCCTGCTCACCAATTCAGAGGGGGTAGTCACTGAGTACGCCCTCCGATTCGACTTCAAAGCCTCCAATAATCAAACCGAGTATGAAGCGCTCCTCATCGGCTTGAGGATGGCGAAGGAACTTGGGATCGACAGCCTCCGGATATTCTCCGATTCTCAGCTGATCATGGGGCAGGTCAAGGGCGAATTCGAGGTGCGAGATCCAGCTATGGCAAAATATCTTCAGAAAGTGAAGGATCTTGTGGCGCACCTCGGATATTTCGAGATCTCTCATATCCCCAGGTCGGAGAACCCCCGGACCGACGCACTCTCCAGGCTGGCGACTTCAGCCTACGACGCTTTGGGCTGAACGTTCGTGGAGAATCTCGAGCAACCGAGCATTGACAAGGTCGAGGAGGTGCTACAATTGACGGCCAAACCAAGCTGGATGGATCCGATTGTTCGGTACCTGACTGACGGGATTAGCCCTGAAGATTCCGCGGAGGCCAGGCAGCTCCGATGGTGGGCCTCCTAATATGTGATAATGGATGGCCGACTCTATAAAAGATCGTTCTCCCTTCCCTTGCTCAGGTGCTTGGGACTGATCGACGCAGACTACGCACTCAGAGAAGTGCACGAAGGGATCTGCGGGAGTCACTTGGGGTGCAAATCCTTGGCCTACAAGGTCCTGCGACAGGGTTACTACTGGCCCACCATGAGGAAGGATGCGGCTGAGCTTATCCGAAAGTGTGAACCATGCCAAAAGTATGCCAACGTACAACACCAACTAGCCAGCCAAATCACTCCTATTGTCGCCCCATGGCCCTTCGCCCAGTGGGGGGTTGACATTCTCGGTCCCTTCCCTCCGGCATCTGGCCAAAGAAAGTTTATAGTCGTCACCATCGACTACTTCATCAAGTGGGTGGAGGCCGAGCCCCTGACACAGATCACCGAGTGAAAGATGGAGGACTTCATCCAGAAGTCCATCATCTTCAGGTTCGGATTGCCGCATACCATTATCACCGATAATGGGCGACAGTTCGACAACCAGGACTTCAGAGACTTCTGCGCGAGGTTTCACATCACGCACCGACTGACTTCGGTCGGGCACCCACAGTCCAACGGTGAAGTCGAGTGACCAATCGGATCATACTACACGGGCTCAAAACCCGACTAAATGAAGCCAAAGGCCTCTGGGTCGAGGAGTTGAACTCCGTCCTGTGGGCTTACCGGACAACCCCCCGTGTTCCGATCGGGGAGTCACCTTTCAGTTTGGCCTATGGACGGAGGCAATGATACCGCTCGAGATCGGGCTGCCATCAACTAGGGTCGAGCAGTATCAAGAGCCGAACAACTCTGAGTGCGGAGAGCCGACCTAGACCTCCTCCCCGAGCTTCGGAGCGAGCTCAACTTCGCATGGCTTCTTACCGACAGAAAGTAGCCCGCTATTACAACGCCAAGGTCAAGCCAAAGCTTTTCAGGCCTGGGGACCTAGTCCTAAGAAAGGCAGAAGTCTCGAAGCCTCTAGACCAAGGGAAGCTAGCTCCGAATTGGGAAGGGCCCTACATGGTGCAGACACCTACGGGCCAAGAGCTTACCGACTGAAAACTCTGGAAGGGAACCCCATTCTCCGGACCTGGAATGCCGACAACCTAAAGTTGTATCACCAATGAACTTTGTACCTGTTCATTCGGAATACAAATTCAGTTCAAATTTCGGAGTCTCGACTCTTCGACTGATGATCGGCCTCGCAAGAAGTACGAGTCCCGACGTCCCGACTCGGACTTAACGTCCCACTCGAAACTGACGGCCCATCGCCACGATGCATCGGACGCTTACAAGGGCCGAAATATCCATGACAACAGGAGTTACACTCCTTCTACGGTCGAACTTTCGGCCAAACGATCGGCTAACTCGCCGACTCAGCCCCGACCAAGAAAGGCAAAACCCGGTGTGACCGCTGTCGCGTTCGGACTTACCGACCAGGCTACGACGGTCGAAGGATATTCGGCTTACCACCGTCTATAACGATGCGACCACTGTCGCGTTCATGACTCACCGATCGAGCTACGGCCGTCGAAGGATATTGGCTTACACCGTCTATCTCGCGGCGCGACGTGAGTACCCGACGTAAGGGTATCGGGTCGACCTATCATCGCTTCCCCGACTAAAGCGCCGGACGCCATTCGACTGAACCGTCGAAAGATATTCGACTGTCGGACCCTATGAAATGATCCGACCATCGAGTCTTGCCCGGCGGTCGGTCGGCTTTCGACTCGACGAACACGCCCGACTCACAACCGGGCGACGGACGTCCGACTTAAGCCCTCGATCATCGGGGGGCTGATCCAAAGTCGGGATTTGCTCTGCCTTCGTGCGGCACGCATTACCGAACATCCTAACTAATCTATCGGGCTAGCGACTTATGCGTTCAAAGGCATTCCACAACACATGAAAGAAGAGAGACATACAAAGGAGAAAAGTTCAAGTCCAAAAGACTTTGACTTTGATTTCATTGAAGTTCGGGTCAAGTTTACAAAACTGGACCGAAGCCCGAATACAAGTATGGTAAACAGAAGTAAAGAAAAGTGAAAGACCGACTAGCCCTCGGAATCGGCCTCTTCCATCGGGCGGAGATTGGGGGCGGTCGGCGAATCTGCTCGGCTTCAGGAGTCGGGGCCACTTGATCTTCGGTGGCTTGCTCCATTTTCTTCGGCTTCCGCCCTGGTGGTGAGACCTCCCGGTGATGGGTCGGCCATCTCCTCCGTAGCTGGGGCCTCCGACTCTGGCAGAACGATGCTGTCGAGGTCAAGCTCTGGGTACAAGCTTCGAACGCTTTTCGAGCATCCTCGTACCCCACTCGGTATGAGAGGAAGCCGCTCTCCAGAAGTTCCTTCGGTACTCTTCCGAGTCGTGGAAGTCTTCCACAGCCCGACCCATGGCCTCCTTCGCCGACTCCGCTTCCGCCCTCACGATGTCTGCGTCGGCCTGGGCGACGGACAGACCTTCTTCGGCCTTAGCGAGGTTCCAGGCTTACTCGAGCTGCTCGCGTTCGGCCTTCAGCTCCTTGGCGAAGCTGTCCCTCTCGTGCCGAAGCCGACGGACGTTTGGGACTTCTTCTTGGCGTCGTCCCGGATCGACTGCACTCGGACTCCAAAGTCGCCAGGGCGCCGTGAGTCGGGAGACCTCCTCTGTGAGTCGGGAGACCTCCCCCTCAAGCCGGCCCTCCCGGTCGACCGACTGTTGCAGCTGGTCCACCAGAATGACCCTGTCGGCTTCAGCGGTGCGACCTTGTCTTCCAAGCCGCGCGCAGATCACCGAATTTTCATATCCGGCCTCTAGCTCGGATATGTTGTAAACCAGCTGCACAAAACAAGACCGACCGTCAGAAGACCGAACTCACAGAAACAATAATGAAAACAAAGAAGAGAGAAACTCACCCGGATCATCATCGGGTAGAATGAAGACAGCATATCGGAGATCCGCTGATTCTTCATGGCCTCAATGTCGGCCGGGAGAAGGAGCGCTGGCACAGCTTTCTGGCCAAGTCATGGTTGGCCAGGCCCGACGCACCTTCGGGAAGTGGAAAGTCGGTCGACCCCCCACCACCGACCGACCTTCCTTCGTCACCGGACGCCATCGGGGCCTTCCCTCGGCCGACATCCAGGCCCTGATGTCGGAGAAGGACGGCAAGCTTGAGCCCGACCGAGTATCCCCCGAAGGGCGGCAGCAGCAGGCGCAGGTTGCTCGGGCTCGCGCGCCTCCTCCCGATCCTCCTCTGTCAGCTGAGCAGCCGGCGCGCCGTCGATCGATTCCTCGGCCGCCCTTCTCTCGGGCGAGGCTGCGCCCTCGCCGACGGTCCCTCGGACGGGACTTCGACGAGCACCGTCGGCGCGACAGTGCGATGACGGGTCTGCCTCCGACCCAGTCGGCTCGCTCGGCGAAGCTCTTGGGGCCTCTTGGGAGGCGACGGCCGCCTGTGCCGGTCTCCCGTACGGCTATTGCCGTACGTCGGCTACCGTCAGTCTCGACCTCGGTGGCATATCTGCAAACACGACAGATGGTCAGAACCATAAAGGAAAGGAAAAAGAAAGGAGAAGAAAACGAAAAACGACCTAAGCGAGGGACCGAGCTGAGACCGACGTCGTACAGGGCCTGCTCGTGACGAGCTCCCTCTGCTTCGGCACGAAATATCTTTCAGACGGTGGAAGTCTTTCCGGTCCTCGGCTTCCACCCGACTGTTCTCGTTCGTTGGGTTCGGGGGTCCCCCCAACGGCAGGGAACCCCAAGGAATAGAAGAAGATACAAAAAAGAACTGGTTCTTCCATCCATGAATGGACGATGGAAGACCGGTGATAAAAGAAAGCCCCTTCGAGGATTAAAGTACCACCACCCTCGGCTTTAGGGTGGGGTCGGAGGATGAAGAAGGCTCGGAAGAGAAAAATTCGAGGGTCAGTCGGCAAAAGCCAACATAGCAGAGCAAAACTGACTATTAGCCGAAACGAGTTCGGCGAGTTGCGCCGGGCATAGCCCGTAATAGTCAAGTACGTTCCGAACGAACTCCGGACGGAAAGTGAAGACCGGCCCGGAGGTCCTCAACGTAGAACGCCACCTGGCCCTCAGGCGGGCTATTGACCCGACCATTGGCACCGGGGCGACAGCCGAAATTGCTCCGGGATGCAATATTGCTCCCGGAGCCGATCGACGTTCGGCCCGAAAGTGAAGAGACCTCCACCTCCGGGGTCGACCGAGGATCGTCAGTCGGATCTCCCGACCGACCTCCTCTTGGAGATGTTCTGGCCACGGACCAAAACAGAAGACAGGAATAAAGAAAAAGAAGGAGGAGACTGTGAGAAGGCAAGGAAGAAGACGATGAAGACATGAAGGCCCTCAGAAGAAAAAGAGAGAACTCCTAAGAAGAAGGAAAACGGAGATGAGTACCTGGAGTGGGGACTACGCGGGCAGAGTCTCGACGGCAAAATGGGAGGGGTAGAAACTTGGATGCAGGCGACCTTGTATATATAGTACCTCCCGACGGTCGAGATGGAGGCACGACCAACGAGGAGCCCCAGATCGCACCACGTGGCGACATCCGGGCCATCTTTCGGCCCGACAGGTTCGATGCATCCATCCTCAGATCAAGCCACGTCACCCCCATCCGCTCCAACAGACCCGTCCCAATGGCCACCTGCCACGTGGCGAAGAGGCCGTGATGTTTCGCATCCCCGAGGGGGCGACGGAAATGACGGTTTTTCTTCCCGATGGGACGAGATGTGCCGATGGGACGGAACATCTGACACCGACAGGACATCTGACACCTATAGGACATCTGACACCGACAGGACATCTGACACAGACGGGACACCAACGGGATATTTGACAAAGGACGTCTAACGCCAGCGAATCGCCTGGCATTCATGAGGCGCCTGACGTCATATCAGCCCACGGTACGGTCGTCAGAATTGAAATTTAATACGACGAGGATCTACTCCTTTCGCCCGACGCTGCCGTCCAAACAAAGACATTGGCCAGCGCACCATCCGACTCAGGAGTGGAGGGGGGCAACTGTTGGAGAATACCGATCGACCCCACTCACGCCGACTCATCGTCGGGCCTATATGACAGACGCCCGACTCTGCCGACCCGACCGACGGCTGCCGTTACCGACCGACCGAGGATACGTCGATCGGGCAGACCTTCTCTCTCTCCCGACCGGCCGCACTATGGAGTCCGACGCCCGACTCTGGCAACGCGCCCGACTGACTGTCGGAGGGGCCCCGAGTTTCCACCCGACGTCCCTCAACCAGCCACCGACCTATAGTCGGTCGGCTCCCCCAGATGCAGTACGGCTGTCGGAAACTGTCAGTCCTGACAACGGCGTGCGGCACTGCCGCCTAGGGGCATTATCTCACCTAAGGCATGGGTCAACCCCAGCGATTTGACAGCCCACGGCGATTTGACACCCTCACGGCGACTCTGACAATCCTCAGTGACTTGACAATTCTCCAATTGTCCGCGCCATTAATGACGGCACCTTACCATGCTCCACTATATATATCGGGGAAGGCAACAGTGCTAGAAGTCATTCGAAACCCTGAACCCCTCCTCTCTAGCTCTCTCTCTCGTTGAGCTCCTATTTTTTTTTCACTGTTGCCTAGTCTCCTCTCTGACTTGACCGTTGGAGGGTCTCCGCCGGA
The DNA here is from genome assembly GCF_000442705.2 of Elaeis guineensis. Lineage (NCBI taxonomy): Eukaryota > Viridiplantae > Streptophyta > Magnoliopsida > Arecales > Arecaceae > Elaeis > Elaeis guineensis. Next base: position 102,608,937 of record NC_026003.2, read on the forward strand.
GCCACCT
>NC_026003.2:102609043-102655599 GCF_000442705.2 Elaeis guineensis
AGGAGTCGGGGCCGCTTGATCTTCGGTGGCTTGCTCCGTGTTTCTTCGGCTTCCGCCCTGGTGGTGAGACCTCCCGATGATGGGTCGGCCATCTCCTCCATAGCTGGGGCCTCCGACTCTGGCAGAATGATGCTGTCGAGGTCAAACTCCAGGTACAAGCTTCGAACGGCTTTCGAGCATCCTCGTACCCCACTCGGTATGAGAGGAAGCCGTTCTCCAGAAGTTCCTTTCTGTACTCTTTCGAGTCGCGGAAGTCTTCCACAGCCCGACCCATGGCCTCCTTCGCCGACTCCGCTTCCGCCCTCGCGATGTCTGCGTCGGCCTGGGTGATGGACAACCTTCTTCGGCCTTAGCGAGGTTCCCAAGGCTTACTCGGAGCTGCTTGCGTTCGGCCTTCAGCTCCTTGGCGAGCTGTCCCTCTCGTGCCGAAGCCGACGGACGATTTGGGACTTCTTCTTGGCGTCGTCCCGGATCGACTGCAGCTCGGACTCCAAAGTCGCCAGGGCGCCCGTGAGTCGGGAGACCTCCTCTGTGAGTCGGGAGACTTGCCCCTCAAGCCGGCCCTCCTGGTCGACCGACTGTTGCAGCTGGTCCACCAGAATGACCCTGTCGGCTTCAGCGGCTGCGACCTTGTCTCTCCAAGCCGCGCGTAGATCACCGAATTTTCGATATCCGACCTCTAGCTCGGATATGTTGTAAACCAGCTGCACAAAACAAGACCGACCGTCAGAAGACCGAACTCGCAGAAACAATAATGAAAACAAAGAAGAGAGAAACTCACCCGGATCATCATCGGGTAGAATGAAGACAGCATATCGGAGATCCGCTGATTCTTCATGGCCTCAATGTCGGCCGGGAGAAGGAGCGCCTGGCACAGCTTTCTGGCCAAGTCATGGTTGGCCAGGCCCGACGTACCTTCGGGAAGTGGGAAGTCGGTCGACCCCCCACCACCGACCGACCTTCCTTCGTCGCCGGACACCATCGGGGCCTTCCCTCGGCCGGACATCCAGGCCCTGATGTCGGAGAAGGACGGCAAGCTTGAGCCTGACCGAGTATCCCCCGAAGGCGAGGCAACAGCAGGCGCGGGTTGCTCGGGCTCGCGCGCCTCCTCCCGATCCTCCTCTGTCGGCTGAGCAGCCGGCGCACCGTCGACCGATTCCTCGGCCGCCCTTCTCTCGGGCGAGGCTGCACCCTCGCCCGATGGTCCCTCGGACGGGACTTCGACGAGCACCGTTGGCGCTGACAGTGCGATGACGGGCTCCACCTCCGACCCAGTCGGCTCGCTCGACGAAGCTACTTGGGGCCTCTTGGGAGGCTGTGACGGCCCGGCCCCTTGTGCCGGTCTCTTCCGTACGGCATATTGCCGTACGTCGGCTGCCGTCAGTCTCGACCTCGGTGGCATATCTGCAAACAACGACAGATGGTCAGAACCATAAAGGAAAGGAAAGAAGAAAGGAGAAGGAAAACGAAAAACTGACCTAAGCGAGGGACCGAGCTGAGACCGACGTCGTACAGGGCCTGCTCGGTGACGAGCTCCCTCTGCTTCGGCACCGAAATGTCTTTCAGACGGTGGAAGTCTTTCCGGTCCTCAGCTTCCACCCGACTGTTCTCGTTCGGTTGGGTTCGGGGGTCCCCCCAACGGGCAGGGAACCCCTAAGGAATAGAAGAAGATACAAAAAAGAACTGGTTCTTCCATCCATGAATGGATGACGGAAGACCGGTGATAAAAGAAAGCCCCTTTCGAGGATTAAAGTACCACCACCCTCGGACTTTAGGGTGGGGTCGGAGGACGAAGAAGGCTCGGAAGAGAAAAATTCGAGGGTCAGTCGGCAAAAACCGACACAGCAGAGCAAAACTGACTATTAGCCGAAACGAGTTCGGCGCAAGTTGCGTCGGGCATAGCCCGTAATAGTCAAGTACGTTCCGGACGAACTCCGAGACCGGGAAGAGAAGACCGGTCCGGAGGTCCTCAACGTAGAACGCCACCTGGCCCTCAGGCGGGCTATTGACCCGACCATTGGCACCGGGGGCAGACAGCCGAAATTGCTCCGGGATGCAATATTGCTCCCGGAGCCGATCGACGTTCGGCCCCGAAAGTGAAGAGACCTCCACCTCCGGGGTCGACCGAGGATCGTCAGTCGGATCTCCCGACCGACCTCCTCTTGGAGATGTTCTGGCCATGGACCAAAACAGAAGACAGAAAATAAAGAAAAAGAAGGAGGAGACTGTGAGAAGGCAAGGAAGAAGACGATAAAGACGATGAAGGCCCTCAGAAAAAAAGAGAGAACTCCTAAGAAGAAAGAAAACGGAGATGAGTACCTGGAGCGGGGGACTACACGGGCAGAGTCTCGACGGCAAAATGAGAGGGGTAGAAACCTGGATGTAGGCGACCTTCTATATATAGTATCCCCGACGGTCGAGATGGAGGCACGACCAACGAGGATCCCCAGATCGTGCCATGTGGCGACATCCAGACCATCTTTCGGCCAAACGGTTCGATGCACCCGTCCTCAGATCAAGCCACGTCACCCCCATCCGCTCCAACAGACCCATCCCAATGGCCACCTGCCACGTGGCGAAGAGGCCGTGACATTTCGCATCCCCGAGGGGCGACGGGAACGACGGTTTTCCTTCCCGATGGGACGAGACATCTGGCGCCGATGGGACGAGACATCTGACACCGACAGGACACCGACGGGATATTTGACAAAGGACGTCTGACGCCAGCGAATCATCCGGCATTCATGAGGCGCCTGACGTCATATCAGCCCACGGTACGGTCGTCAGAATTGAAATTTAATACGGCGAGGATCCACTCCTTTCGTCCGACGCTGCCGCCCAAACAAAGACATTGGCCAGCGCACCATCCGACTCAGGAGTGGAGGGGGGCAACTATTGGGGAATACTGACCGACCCCACTCACGCCGACTCATCGTCGGGCCTATATGACCGATGCCCGACTCTGCCGACCGACCGACCGACGGCTGCCGTTACCGACCAACCGAGGATACGTCGGTCGGGCAGACCTTCTCCTCTCTCCTGACCGGCTACACTATGGAGTCCGATGCCCGACTCTGGCAACGCGCCCGACTGACTGTCGGAGGAGCCCCGAGTTTCCACCCGACGTCCCTCAAACAGCCGCCGACCTATAGTCGATCGGCTCCCTCAGATGCCGTACGGCTGCCGAAAACTATCAGCCAGCAATGCTGCCACCCAGCTTTTATTAAACAAGAAAGTAAAATTTACAGAGCTGGTTAATAAGGAAAAATTTGCTAACCATCAAAGGAAAATGAATCATAGAAGGGGGGACAATAAAGGGGTTGTTACAAGGAAGTTTAAGAGAGAGCAATCAGCTAACTAGTTACTAATTTAATGAAAACACCTCTTAACATTTTTCACTTCCATTTTTTTTTTGTGTTGCTCAACATATGAATTCAAAGTCGAAGTTGAAGAGTCTGAATTCCTTCATTAGTTAGTTGATAGCAGATTTGGAAGGTTTTTCTAATCTTGGACCAATATTCCAGCAAAGGAAGGTAATACGTTGCAGTTATAGATCGTTGACTGGTCGTTGAAGTATTGAAGGCCTTCAGTTGCAATTGATGACAGCGAAGAGCTCTTTCGAAGAAAAATTCTTGCATTCCTTCTAGCACGAAATAAAAAGTGTCAAAGAGACGAAGCATATTAAAAGCAAAGGAAACTAATTGACTTTGATGTAATCCCAATAAATATATTCTTGATGCAGTTCATTTGTAAGATAATAAGCAAACCAAAAGAAAAATAAAGTGGGCATCAAGAAAGGAATTCAATTGAAAAGAGAGAGAGAGAGAGAGAGAGAGAGAGAGTGATCAACTTCCAATCAATTTGATTACATGCATACTTAATACATCAACACCAAGATGCAATTTTCGGGAGGTCAAACCTCCACTCTAGAAAAGAATCCTAATTCTAAGATAAGGGGCTAAGAGAGCCCACTCAATGTAGACACCATGTATTTTGTGGGAGGCTGCAAGAGAGATCAAATGAAGTTTTCTTGTTCTTATAATGCAAAGTGGTTGTCAATTCCACCAATAACTACCTTCTTCAGACGGTTACTTGGTAACTTCTTTATTGGTGGTTGTCAATATTTTTTTACATGAATAACTTTTTTTTAATTATTATAATAACCTTTCTTATATAGTTAAGTTTACTAAAAACTATTTAAAAATAGACTCCAATAACTTTTGACAAAATCCATCATAATTTTTTATTGTCTGGATCTGATACTGCTTTTAATATTGCTTGTAAAATCAGCTGCTTGGCTAAAGCAAAGGTGGGTCTTGGCATTAAAAATCTAATGACCTTTAATCAAGCTCTTTTGGCCAAATGGGGATGGAGATTCATTATTGTTGATAATGGTTGCTGGAGAAAATCTATTTCATCTTTATATTTAAAGAAGTTTAAGCTTTCTCCTTGTTGGACATCTAGGAGATTATGCGCTAGACTTTGGAAGGATATAATATCTACTCTTCCCCATTTCGGAATCGATATAAATTCCTAGTGGGTAATAGGATTGATTTTTCCTACTGGTATGATCCTTAGATTTGCAACATCCCTCTTAAAACTCCTCCCAGATCTCTACAAAGCAGCTTGTAGAACAAAGATGAGTAATATTGCACCTTGCTTTGACCATGCTTCTTCTTCATGGAACTTGAGATTCTCTAACCATATGCCTGTGGCTGAATCTCAAAGGGTTTTCCTCCTTTCACTTCTCTAGAACTACTCGTTATCTTTTGTTCCAGATAAATTATATGAATTGAAGAGGCATAAATTGGCCTTTGGCCAAAATTATTTGGAACTCTTGTGTGCCTTCTAAGGTCAAAGGATTGTTTTGGTTAGCACTTCTAAACAAGCTGAACACCTGGGTCTTGATACCAAAGAAGCTAGGAAAGTTTTGTGGAAATTGTGGATTATGCAACCAATCTCCTGAATCGATGATCACCTATTCATTGATTGTCCTTTTTCAGCTGTTATTTGGGACAATTATTGCTCTAAAATTGGGTCTGGTTCTCTTCCTCAAAGTCTGGTTGAGCTTTTCACCTCCTGGATGAAAAATAACTTTCTTTCCAATCTGCAATCTATTATTACTTGCTTGCTGATTGCAATCTGTTGGATGATCTGGAATAAGCGTAACTCACACATCTTCCTCCGCAAAGCTTGCTTCTCTGTTGTAGAGGTGGCCAAGGCCATTAGACTCACTATGGATTGGTCCATCTTGGCTAAACAAAAAGATTTACCTGGGTTTTCTTTGATTCTGAACAAATTCTGAACTCAGTCAATTTGAATTGGGTATTTGATATTGATGGAATCTATCAGAAGGCTCTTTGAATCATGACTATTATTTTACTTGGATGCCTTGTTTTGTCTGAATTGGAACTCTGTTAGCAAGTTCTAGAGACGATGATGATGGGAACTTGTCATGGAGGGAAGCAATTGTTGATTTGCTGGCTGAGCTTTATCTAAACTTTTATTGCAAATATTTTGGTGGTGATAGTGGCTCCTAATGGTTATATCTTATTTAAGTGGCTGTAGCTACCAAAGCAGCGCAAACTGTAGCTGAATTTAAACCAAATCCAGCTCATGGACTTGTTCCCAATTTTACAAAATGCATTCTACTCTCCATATGCATCACAAATGTACGTATGTATTTAGATGGTTTAAATTTTAGTGAATGAAACATAGACCTGCTAATGTGTTAAGATATAAATTCAGAGAATAAAACCAAGTCTATTTTCTAAGGTATGCATATGTACGAAGTTTCAAGATGAGAGAATGAAACTGAGGCCTATACATATGAACTGATTATATTTCACATTATAAAACCAAGTCTAAAAACCAAAACTGTACATGTACATGGATTTCATTTCAGTTGAATCAAAACTAATGTCTACTCATTATGCTTATAATCCAGTGCGAAGATAATACCAAACAGCAGCATTAAAGTGGAGATATGTTGCTGTGATCTTCTGAACTCAGAAGAGTTTCCACAAGAACTAATGGAAAAAAACTGATCATGAGTTCCTTATATTTGTTTGCCCTCAACAGACATCTAAAAATAGTCTCACCATGTACAAACATATTGCTTTTACTATTTGCCTCCACCTTGAAGTTTGAGACTGAAATATGCAAAACTTGAAACAATCCAAGATAAGATCATGAAAATGCATCCATAAATTTTTAGAAAATAACCCATTTGAAGAGTTGAATTGCTTGCCTAGAAACTTGACCAAGGACCTTACAGTCATTGGCCCTCATCCAGACTCTGATTCAACATGGACGAGAACGAGTGCTGCAGAATCTCAGTAAAGCGGATAAAATTGTAATGCACCTCAAGAATGCGATGTAATAGTTAGATTACGCTAAAAGTAGACTAAGATTTTACAACGGTTGATTTCTTTTGTAGGTGGAAGCTTTATGAGCAATGCTCATTGCCCAAGGCTCTATCAAAAACAACTTAAAACATCAACTGCCTCTACTGTCTTCAAAGGGCAACGAAAAAGGATGTACCAATTGATAATAAAGGATATGTATATAATATCAACGGACAAGCCATATCTAATATATTTAGAGTAACTTCATGAATCCTAAAACCTTACAAAATCTGCCACCAGTCCACCTAAATTTACTTCAAATTCTAAACTACCTACTGTTGCTGCTTCTTCTCTGTCAAACGGATGTATAGTGCAATTAAGCTGCAAATCTGAATTGTAAGCTCTTGCAGTCATAGTCCTCTAGTATAATTCCTCCGAATTATTTGGATCTTACTTATTTCTGGTATCTCAAGAATGACCTAACTAATGATGTGGATCGACTTAGCATGGACAACAAAAGACAACGAAATATATGAGTTCATGTCAGAATCGATCAGCATTCCTGTCACGCAGAGCCTTGGTGATAACCTTAAATTCTTATCAGCTAACACTCGTTTTTGGCAATCCTCTTACTCAATTCTTTTGCAGTCAGCATTAGCTTTCTAGTTTTGATGAATAAACTCTCTGATTGTCTCAATGGAATGAGATAGTCAAACAGCATAATCAGAAGGATCCTGATCATCTTATTTCAGAGACCCAGTGGTCAACAGAAAATAATGGTATCATCTCCATAGAAATGCTGCTACTGATAGACCATACACAAGCAATAACCATTTAATTTCAATCCACTCCAATAGGCTATAAAACAAGGCTCTTTTTAGAAACAAAGATTGAAGTCCATCTGAAAGCAATAAGCAATATTTAATGAATAAAATAGAAGCAGTCTCAATCATAAAAATGGTGCTTAGGGGGGATTAGATACAGGGAATGAGAGATGGGGTAGTCACTGGCTGAGAAGAAGGGGACCAGAGCAGGAGTTGGCAAGTGCATGTCGTTTCCCTGGACCGGCATGTAATAATAGCATAACATATACTGGATTACATCCAAATTCAAACATATATTGTTGACCTTTCTCTTAATTGTGTTCCACTGGTTTACATGAAATAGCACATATGATATTGTGTCAGCATGTATTCTAAAGACACCACTTCTTGCAATCCTCATTGCTAGCATATAATAACGATAGCACTATACTGGCTGTTGGATGAAACAGTGGATTTTTAGTTGTTCCTTGTTGTTTAGTATAACATCAATCCTTCACTGTCCATGCATAAGAGTTATTAGTCATTTCTAAAATATGCTTTAGTACACTTGAGATCCTTAAAACTGGGATGAACATCTTTATTTATTAACCTCTTGTGCATGTATTCTGATTTCATGACCAGGGCCTGTACATATGTGGTAGCCTGTTTGTTGACAGAATCAACTGTTATACATGCATACTACCTTTGCGGATTACCATCCTTTTCTTATCCTGTGTTTTATGATACAATTTTGGTAACTATATAAGGTATGATTTTATGAAAAAAATCATGTGTGGACATGTTAATATATCAGCCACAAGTTTGTCCCTCAATGCATAGATGAAATAAAAAACTGAATAAAAAACATTCCATAGTCGATTTCATATTTGTATGCAGCTGTTTGGCTGTTCCCCTATCATTATTCTCATTGTACTTTCTGATTTCAAATCCTTAGAAAAAAAAAAAAAGAAACCATATAATTTAATTCATTTGATTATGTTTTTAATATTACAAAATCATCCTATCTGTAACTACTAGTATGTGAACCTTTTCTCTTGAGCAAATTATCTATCACGTAATTAAGCTCATGGATTGGAGTCTGACCCATGGACTTCTCATAAAAAGACAGACCCAATTGGTCCGGTTATGCGTCAGGACTCGGCCTATCCAGCTCACTTGGGCCCTTACACAAAATAACCCAACGCATATGACCACATGGTAAATCATTAAAATGTAAAAACTAAAGATTTCTGCACCTAACTTTCAGATTATATTGATGCAGTGCTGGTTTCGACAATTCCAAGTTATTATCATTTCAAACATGCTCTATTTTCTTTTCTTTCTAATTTAATCTTCTAGACATGTTTTAAAGGTTTAATACCGGCACTGCCCAAGTAAAAATTTACGTGGAGAAACTTTTAATACACCTATGTGCAACAATCGTTGATATAAAAATCATACTTACCAGAATGCATGAACAAATAGAGAACATGCCTTCAAAGCCAATACCACCTTTTGCAATGTTGGCATCTTCCTTCACTTGCATTAAACCATTACCTTCTGGCAACAATAGAAATCTAAAACCTTTGGCCTTTTTTTCCAATACAAAACTAATTTAAATTCAAGACTCATCCCTTTCACTTATCCATACAACTTCGACGAAACTGCACATCATGGGCAATGAGGACATTCATGACTTAAAGTAACCAACTCATAGTTTTTCATTGACATGGAAGAGCTGCACTCACTATGACACCACATATATATAATGCCTTATCTTGCGCTTGGATGGTGACCCTTCTTTTGATTAAGGTTGCTCTTCTTTTCTATATGTTGGGGAAGTTGTCCAAACTTATCAAGCAGAGAGGGTACAAATTAAGTTGGTAAGGCCATGTCTGCACAGTATTGATTGGACTGAATAGCTTCCTCGCTGTGGAAGGAAACATGAACCGATGCCATCACCGAAGAGGAGAAAATTATGTCTGGAAAATTACATATCAATCGTTTTGTAGGGAAACAGTATTTGGATATGACTGCCAAGGTGATCAGTAGGCATCTTTCCACCTAGTGATCAGGTGACAAATGAAGATCATCTTTAGCCATGTTGAGTGACCATAATTTATTTTATTTTCTTCTACGTTTATTTATTTATTTTTTGTACAAGGTGAAAAAGCTTTCAGTTTTGAAAGTTTCCATGCATGTTGCAAAATAATTCCTTGATGTTATGTTCGATCCCTACTTGTATAATTGAGCAATGCACACTCATGTCATTATCATTCTACTTACATGCCTATAAATACTTGCAAAATAAACCACTTTAGATTGCTGTGACTTCGTAATTGTAGAACGGGTAGGTCTCCTTCTCCTCTACTTTTTAAAAACCATTTTCAATAGACTAATTCAGCAATGCTCCCTGACATCATTATCACCCTCTCTTCATGCCTACAGATGCTTGGAGGCAAAATTATTCTGCATAGCACCGCGCGGATGAGTTATGTGATTGGTTAAATAACGTTGGATCTTCCATCCAAACCATACAGAAATTACACAGGAGCTGCTTTATTCCCTGCGCTCCTAACATGGTTAAAAAAGACTCCTTGTGGTAGTGTCCAACGTTATAACATCTCCTACTACATCTGATAGTATATCTTCTTGAGAAGTCTCCTTCCACAATTATGTGATGAATACCCAAAACTATTGCAACTTAACAATTATGTGATTCTCCTTGCTGCTAGAGCTAATAACTTCAACTGAATTCGCATAGGAATTTGCTTTGAAAGGCTGTTATTAGATCTCCTCTGCGATCCTTAATTACATATCCAATTCCTGATCTGCCATTTGGAAACAAAATTGCAGCAAAATTCCATTTACATACAGGTTCATGAGGAGCATCGCCAACATTTATCAAAGGATTTAGATACTCCACTTGCATCTTGTGCCCTTTAAAAATCCTCTAACATAGAGCATTGCCTTTCTCCATTGAAACTAGATCCTCAATACTTGCTTATCAGTAACTTCACTTCTTATGTCTCCAAGATAAAAAACCAAGATTTACCATACCAATTGGTATTGTATCAAACCGGACATTACCGTATCATATAGGTACACACTCTCATATCATACTAATATTTGATGCATTTTATCATCTCATACCGTATACTAACATTGTAATAGAATGATGTTGGTATAGGATCTGATATCAAAATGGCGAATCTTGTAAAAAGCAATCATCACGTGATCACAAACATGAGATGATATAGCTCATCATTGAACACTAAGCCTCAAGATAAAAAAACTAAAATCAATTGAATGCTCACAAGATAAAACCTCTGTTACCAAATGAGGAACTATTCCATTCATTGTGGTCTTAATGAAGTCTTGCATTGAATTTCAGGAATCAATTTCAACTGCTGGAAAAAATTCTGGCCATCATCTGCCTATTCATCAAGTATTAGAAACAGAATATCCTCAGTTGTAACTATTGGACCAGAACAGAATACTGGATCGGAACCCAATACCAATCGTTTGTTTTATGGTCGGTACCCACATGATCATAATATTCCTCTTATCTTAGGAATAATATATCTCTATAGTTGTAACTGGAAAACAGAATACTTCTACGGTTATAACTCCATAAACTTGAACACCTTATATATACTGTTATTAAAAATGATAATGCAATGCAGTCTTTCACAAAAGATATCTTTCTTTTAGGGTTGTTAAACCTATTAAAAATATCTTCATCATTGACAATTAACCATTCCAACACATTGATCTGGGAGCAAGAGCTATATATTGGAACAAGCATCAAATAAACCTGCATCTAAGACATGCAAGGAAACATCTGAAGATCCAACTTTTTTCAAAGTTGACTTTGCAGCATAAAGCAGAATTCATTCGACAGGTGTGGGCAAAACAACAACACCAATGCTAATTAACCTTGAATTCATAGGTCAGAGTTGAACCCCTACACTTATCCAATACACTGGGAAGATAAGATCCCTTGGCTCAAATATAAAATCCTTCTCATCAAAAGATAATCAGGCACTGATGAATATATTCTAAAGAACATCTACTCCCATCATTCATTCTTTACCTTGTGCCAAGTCTTATGATGACTCAAAAAAAAGGACCTTACACCTAATTTTCTTGAACAAACAACAGCATTGTTGGTGGCACATCACTCATACAGTAGGGCATCTGGTGGGGCCACCTCTCGTCTGTCTGGTATTGTAGGAATTGCAACCAGGGCACTTGTGAGCCACAATGTGGAAGTGGACATTGGACCTCATTCCACAATCATTGCAAAGGATCCACACCTGAAAAAATACAAATGAACAGAAAAATTTAGAACCCATTGGCAGTACCTTTTTATCCAATTTACGTTCATTTTTATGAAAACTAATTATTTTGATTGTTCTTACCATTTTGTTCTGGTACATTTCAGGCATTGGTGTCGAAGCAATCTGTAATTTGTTGGAAGGAAATTTGAGTACTAGTTCAGCAAGAATGGCTAATAATTAGTGAGAAAATCATAGTACAAATAACTTAGACTACCTCTTGATCAAGTTTTTTCCACACACCAGACATGTCACAAACTGATCTCGAGCAAACAGGGCATGAGAATCTGCAACATAATAAATCATGAATATCCTAACCATTACAAGTCATGAGAATTTATCAACATGAATATAATAATTTACTATGTTTTTTCCGGATGAGAAGCTATCAGCTCAATACATTCTTCCTTTTTACTTACTGGAAATGCAGCCTCATCTCCTTCAGGCATGCCAGATGTATTGTGTGACCACATGGCAATACACTGATGTCCTTGGTTGACTCAAAGAGATACTGATTACACCGAGAGTGAACATCAAATTTGTGGAATATTAGTAATAGATGACTGACATAATAATTAACTGATCAAGTAAGCCTACCTCAAAGCAAACAGGGCAGTTATGATGCATTGCGCCTTCCACACAATGGTGTGAATCCTTCAGCATCATACTATAACAACATCCTGAAATGGATCTCACAAGCCGTAAAATGTAAATTTAATCATACCAGAGATGGAAGAAAACCACTTACAAAGAATAATTGCAGGAAAAAAATATACCACATCGATAGCAGTGGAAAAAGTTCTTCTCGCCCCCGGTTCTGTTAAAACAAATAAACATAAAGAAGAGTGTGAGGACCAACCAAATCACATGAGTAAACAAGACAAAGGATTCAGAATAATGATATTCAATGTTGCTTGAGAAAATCCAAACCTGCAGATCCCACATCCATCACAATGGTACTGGTTCTTAGAAACCTTGAAAAAGAAACCAAGCTTGTCAATTACAAGTTGATCAACACAAAAATTTTCATCTATTATAAGACAGAACAAAAGGGATGTCAATAATGTGTATTCTGACATTGTCATCGAAGAACTTGCACTTGGCACAACAGTATTTTCCCATGCAAACCCCACAGTTTGAGCAATATTGTTGAACCTGATCATCAGAAACACCAAAAAAACAAATAAGTTTGGATCCAGCATCATTTTTCACAACCTCAGAATTGTGAGCAAAGAGGGACAAGATAAAGGGGTCCAGAGTTTGATCTTAAAACTTACATCTTGCTCTGTGTCACAGAGGGAGCAGATAACCTGAGACAACACAAAGCAAAAGAATCAATGCAAGGAATCATTCGTTATCTTGAAAGATAATGATTCCATCATTACTAAAAAACTAAGAAAACTAAATGAGGAGATAAACAATTTAGAGCATAAGGAAGATGTGGGGTCCCTCCAAAAGGGTAGAGTCTTATCCAAAACAATCACCTTTTCAACAAAATCACAATGTCCAAAACAAAACCCAGAATTAAAGAGACCAAGTTCTCTCAACAGCACAAAAATTTCAAAAAAGAAAAGGTACAAATGGAAGGAAAAGAAAGAGAACCCCAAGGAAAAGGTCAGCGAATTGAGTATGGACAAAAGTAGTGTACAATAACAAAGATGTGTAGCAATAAAAAGTTAAAAGCGCAACCCATCCACAAACTAGCATCTTTTCTTAAAAGAAATGAAAAGATCTCTAAAATTTCACAACATATTCCTGACAATGAAACAGATCTTTTTTTGTCAAAACTATCAACGAGAAGTCCTTATGTAACACTAATAAGAAGGAAAAAATGGAAAACTGGGAATGGGCAAAACAGTGTACAACTACAAGCATATCTATGAAAGCATTAAAAGCCCAACCTTTTTCACTTCGTGTCGAGGAATCTCGTGCCGTTCCCGTAGGTCAATTTCCAGGGAATTCTGATCAAATTCATTAGATAAAAATGAGATTAATTTCATTTTCACGCAAGAAAAATGTAACCTTTTCAGAACGCAATCTCGTATAAAAAACAGAGAAAAGGAAAGCAATCAAGAATGTCACCTTCACTTCGTTGTGGCAATGCCTGCAGTCAAAGATCTCGCCACAGCAGGGCGCCCTTATCTTGCATCTCCTCCTATAATGGGAGCACCTAATGCAATCAAATAACGCCATCGCAATCAAAATCAAAGCCCAAATTTCCAATATAAAATTTGAAAAAAAAAAAAAAACCAAGTTTGATTTTTTTTTTTTGGTCTCAACTTTGAAGGGCTTTCAAACAGTAATATGTAAATAATACCATACCCATGCTGCCCAGACGCCAAGTCCACCTCGTTCAATGCCATTTCCAAGCGATCTCTGGAATCCGGATCGCAGCAGAACAGCCTCTTCCGCCAAAAAGATCTTCTTTTATCTCCTCTTAAGATCTGAACACTCCCTAATTCATCTAATTACCTAAAACAACCCAGAAATTAAACCCCAAATATTACAAAAAAAAGATTTTTTATGGAAAACTCATCTACAAATCGATCGAAGGAGAAAAGCAAAAACATTTTTTTCCCTTTCACCTCTCAATCCATCTCTATCCTCCTGCCATCAATTCTCACCTCTCGTCGCCCACCGACGACGAGATACCCTTCTCCCCGATCGTTAAGGAGAGCCATAGAGGCCGGAGAGAGAGAAAAAGAGAGAGACGGAAGGGTTGGCACTTAGCAGAGACTTGATATATGGCTTCCTCTCCGCCCTTCCCCAGAACCACACGTCATCACCCGGATACACGAATGTAAAGCATGGTTCCGGAGGGAAAGGAGAGCAAGCATAGCGGTACGGTAACGTTACCGGTGTCCGAGGCGGTGAGGAGAGCGCAAGGGGCCAGGGGAGAGGCAGAGGGCGGGCGGCCATGGGAATGACGGAAAGTGGCGCGGGGACGGAGATCTACAAGGAGGGGGAGGGGTGGGTGTCGTGGGGCGCGAAGTCACGTGACGCCACGTCAGCGCAGTGTCGGTCAAAAACTGTGGGCTGCCCGTCTGTTGGGTCCGCCGATGGTTGCCGTAGCTGGTTTTGCGAGGGGATGCAGTGGTTCGTGGGGTGGAGGTGATGCGGGTAATATCCGGATCTATTTTTATACCTAAATCAATTTATATAGAGATAAAAATTTAAAAATTTGATTAATATTTATATTTATAAAAAAAAATATGAATATCGTTATGTATAGACATCGTGATCTGTGTCCGAATATCCATATTTATTTATAATTCTATATCAAATTATATAATATTTATTATTTTTTTAAAAATATACAATCATAAAAATATACTATTAATTTAATTTAATATTTTTAATCAAATTTTAATTTATATTTATAATAATATTTATATTTTAATATTTATATTATATTTATATTTAATTAAAATAAATATAAATATAAATTTTTATATTTAAATAATATTTATAATTATATTTATATATATCTGATAAAAAAATATGAATATGAATATGCTGATATCCAAACAGTATCTGATTCAGTTTCAAATTTAGTAATGGACAAATGGAGGGATCAACATCGGGTCCCCAACACTTTAGATACACGTTGGAAGGAGCGAGGTCGATTGGTCAGCTACGGCTTCGTGGGCGAGCGAGGTTGGATGGTGACAGGTCACCAATCGTTATCTTTTTTTTTTTTTTTGGGTAAAGAATCAATCGTTATCTTTGGAGAAGGGTTTTTGTTGACGAGTTTCTTTACGGGCAATAATTGGGATAACTTGTGGGACCATGGTCCGTGCTTGATGAGCAAAGTTTGCATCATGCTTTCAAAATTCAGTACTTAATTAAGTGGAACTGAGCTTGTTTTAGCGGGAGCGCAGGTACGAGCTTCGTTCCCAATCCTCCTACGCTATTGTCACGCTATTGTTGGCGAATACTTTGCTCTTCAGATATTTATCATATAATTAATAATTAGTCAAAATTTTTTATATAATATTGAATGTATAAAAATATTTTTTTTAAATCTGATCATATTAAAAAAATTATATTTAAATAATAAATTAATATTCATTCAAAATTTTAAGAGCAATTTATATTTTCAACTATCTATATAAATAGCTTTAATTATAAAAATATAATAATATCAAATATTAATAATATAATTTAATGTGAAGAGGTATTTTTTTAGATAGCATAACAAAATTCATTTAAGAAGCTGAGTTGGCAACACTCCAATATTCCTTCACAGAGTATTGTTATATATATATATATATATATATATATATATATATATATATATATGATGGTGATTAGACAATAGACTTATCATAGAGAATAAATATTAGGAAGGTCTATGGCTGATTTTTTTAATTTATTTTTTTAATATTTTATTTGATTATTATAGATATATTTATTTATATTTAGTTTAATTAATACAACCATTTTATCAAAAAAATTCTATCAATACTTTGAAAGAATTATATTTTATTAAAATATTAATATCTCGATATATCTGAAAATAATTTTTGCATATTTGATTGACCATAAAAAATGAAATTATACTGGTTAAGTATTTATTTTTTTTGAAAAATTATATAAAATTTTTGTTATACTCTTAATAAAAGAAAAAAATTTATTCCATTCTATCTTTTTTTTTAAACATTATCCTAATTTCTAATCCAATTTTTTCACATTCTATATTAATTTTAATTTTTTATAAAATATGAGAATCTTATTTTCATGGAATAACTACATTTTCATCCTCTTTTGTATATTACAAACTCTCGTTAAACATTAGGTATTTCTCCATTGTTTTCTTTAAATATATTTTCGTTCCTTCCCTCCCTGCGAACCAAATGAATCTTAACATCCCTTCAAATGAGGTGAACATAACTTAAATTCCCCATCTCCAACAAAAAAAAAAAAAAAATTCATGCTCTTGATGATGTTGCCAAACCGACCTTGTAGTTCTGACCACGCGTAGATCATTCTAGTGCACGGTTGGGGCCTCTGTTTAGCAACTTGTTTCCATAGTCAAGCCGAAAGGAAAATGCCATGTGACACGGAGATTAAAGTTTTTTTTGGATCCACATAATGCTGGCATGTCTAGTGATGACTCAACCCATACTCTGTCCATTTTATTGACTTTTTACTAATAGCGTCGATGGTCTCGTGTCATAAGGCGCAATCAAGCCTTCTTTTCTTTCTTTTTTTTGATATTTAATATTTTCTTCCGACATTAATGCTTATTGAGTCATCTATCATCTATTTTTTTTTTGATAGAAAAAGAGAGATTAGGAGGGGGCAGTTTGGCATAGCTACCTTCTCTGGATATGACTATAAGACCTCAACTCCATTGGAAAATATTCGATTCGGAGGATAATTTTAGGAAGGAATCCTCCTCCCTACCATATGGCCAAATCCAATAGATGAGTACATCACCCCAACATCAATGAGATCTGGTAGATCAGAACCCGCTTCTAATATCTATATCTGGCCATCAGGATCAACTCTCTTCCAATCATTCGTGTCTTGTCATTTAATTTATCATCTGTTTAATGTGGATTATATATCAGATGATTGAATATCCAGATCCATATTGAAAAAAACTTCTGCTAAAAAAAGAAATGGATAGCATTGTAATTGGAGAGCCTGATTAGGATAACCTTGCGAGAGAGGATCCAAACTCATATCATCTAATAATTCAAATACATTATGCAGCTGAAACTAGAGGAGTTTTCCGATTCCCATTATTTGATTCTTCTATACTCCTTTGAGCTAACTCATGTTCATATGGCAGCAAATAATGCTGCAGATAAGATGATGAGTTATTTAATTAACTAGCTTATAATCCTATACTATGCATAAAATATAATTTTTTTTAAAAATATTTTATTTTATTTATCTATTCTATTATATCTATTCTATATATATCTCAAAAATAATTAAAATCATAAAAAAATGATACTATAATCTACTAAACGTGGAACTTCCTATTGTGAAATCTGGATCGGATCTCAATTTTTCTAGATAAATACATATGAAAATCGAAAGAGTAAAAATTCAAAACCCTATATTAAGGGATACACTAAGGAGAAGCTGGTCGGCCTTCGGGCTCCCATAGGGGGTCGGCCTTCGGGCTCCCATAGCTAGCACTAAGAGCAGACAGAGCAGAGTGACACTGGGAGGGGGAGAGAGAGAGAATAAGAAAGAGAGATAGAGGGCATACCTGGTGAGTTGGTTGTCTTCCACCATCTGTTATTAGTCATCTTTTGTCAGTGCTATGGAGAAAGAAAAAGAGCTTGCTGTTGGAATTTCTATAGGTGCAAGTGTATGTAGATTTCAAATTTTTTCTAAATCCAAAATGTAACGAAAAAATCAGATTAAAATACTTTTAATTTAAGTATGCATTCATCATATGAAAGTACCTACAGATCTAGTTCATATGCTGAAATCAACGTAAACTAATTTTAGGAATAACAAATGAAAGCCTGTAATCAATTCACATACTTGAATCACTTTCTCTTTGCTTCAAATCTGTAACTAGGGTTGAATCTAATTCAATCTCTGGATCTGGGTCTGGATGGATTCTGAATCAGCAGCATAAGCATCCTGCCTCTATGGGTATCTACATGATCCATCTCAATTATTTTCTCTTGGATCCTGCTTGCCTAAACCAAAGTCTAAATAGGCTTGAACTAAATTTAGATCGAAACAGAACCCCTTTGATGATCCTTTTAATCTTTCTTTCTTGATTCTTGAAGAAATCAAGAATCTTTCTTGATCCTTCAACTAATCAGGAAGAACAACAACCAAGAAGTGGTTGTAACTAACTCTCAACAAATTTGAGAGCAAAGAGAATAAGAATCAAAGCAAGTGGCGCCAACTAATTGACACCACTCTGTATGTGCCACCCACCCTCTTTTTGGCACCAAGGAAGGACGCCAAGAGAGAGAAGAGGCATAGGCTAGAGAGAGAAAGAGGAGGGAGGCATGGCCTAGTGAAGGATGGCGGCAAGGTAGGAGGAGGAAAGATTGATTCACAACTAAAGGGCTAGGGCCTTTTATATAGACAACTTAAGGATGTCCTAGTCAAATTAGGATCCCTCATTCTAATCATATTAGAATTTCTAGTCATAATATAGTTAGACCAAATAAATAGAGCGCCACCCATTACACACCCTACTCTAGACGTCCCATCATATGAGACCCTATTGAATACACAAATCAGCCCACATGGTTCCATAAATTCTTTTTAAAGGTTCTTAACTAAGAAACTCTTTCTTGATTTAATCCAAGCCATAAATTAATTATCCAACAATTAGATCTCATTGAATCAAATTTAATTAAATTTAAATCAAATATAGGAATTGATTAAAACTCATCATATAAGTAAACCAACCACAAAAAAAATTGGATTCACCCAAGTATTAACAAGGTTAATATGAACCCAATTGGACTTCTCTAAATCCATATAAATTGGTGCTTCATAAGCTTAATTATAATTAATTCAGATCTTCTCTCTTTATGTGTGATCCCATAGGTTCAATTCTGTCTGGTAGTAAGAAATACCATGATCTCCATCATAGGTATCACTGAAATCCTTTTCAGTGGGTTGAAATAGTTTCACTCCAACTCGACATGGATCATGGATCCAAAATAATCCTATTGAGCTCTTACAATTCATCTGTGATATCTAGTAATATGTAGTGGCGACCCAACAGAATCAAAATAGAATCTTTAGATGTAGTTAATATATGATACAATTTTTCTATCGTGAGTCCCAACTAAATGGCAGGTCATGAAAAAATCATCAAACATCATCATCAGTCATATGATAGATGTGATCAGCTCAAGTCCAATAGTGATTCCAAATGAAAAGTCTTTTTCATTAATCACATTGCTATAGCTATAGACTTGTGGACTCAGCTTCTCAAATCTCATAGGACTATTCTTCTCTATTAAGATCGATAGATCTCATTTAGATGCATACGTTGCTTGCACAGCTCAATCAATTGAAGCCAACATTTACTACAAAAATTCATAATCAAATTAATGTTTATGTGTAGTCAAACTATAGCAGTCTTACTGTGAGCAACTATGACATCGCAGGTCAAAGGATCAGTCACACAATTATAGCATCGAGATGATCACTGACGATCTAATAGAACTTCAAGTGATCTCTCATATGATCACGCTCAGTACTAGTTGTTCTCTAACAACTACCCACACTTTTCGTTCAGTGTCTTTATACTATAGATTAGAGACTCATCTACTCTGAAGGAAGCGAACCATGCGTTGATCTATCTGAAAGGATCACCATCCCCATGAATATCTTATGACTGAAAGTAATTTAAAAATCGATCATACATATCTCTAATTCTCAATATTTGAAAATATGTATCGTAACATCAATTTTAAGGACGATTCAAGGACACATAACACTTAAATGAAAAAAAAACTAATATTTTATTGATTAAATCAATAGTTTAAGTATAAATTTGTGTCATAGAATAATAATGTGTCATCCAACAATTGACTTTTAGAACATACATCTAACTATCTCCTACTTAGAGTAAAGCCAATTGACCATTAATCTAAACCCCATCTTCTCAAGATGAGCTTCCGTTTTGGGTTGGTTCAACTGCTTTGTCAGCGGGTCTGTCACGTTATCCACAGAGTATACTTTTCGCACTTCGACATATTGCTTCTTAAGGTAGTCACATATAATATGAAACCACCGTTTAATATGCTTTGATTTTTGATGAGATCGAGGCTCCTTAGCAAATACTATGGCTCCATTATTGTTACAATACAGTGATATGACATCTGATGTCATTTCACCAAATTCTGTGATAAATTTTTTGAACCAGAAGCCTTCTTTTGTAACATCCGAAGTAGCGACATACTTAGCCTCTATGGTCGAATCTGCGATGATGCTCTGCTTAGAACACTTTCAGCTGACTGCATCACTATTGCATACGAACACATATCCCGATATAGACTTTCTTTTATCTGGATCTGACATGAAGTCCAAATCTGTATAACCCTCAATCCGTAATTCAGGTACTCCTCCAAAGATCAAGAATAAATTCTTAGTCCTTCGTAAGTACTTAAGAATATTTTTCACAGCTATCCAGTGCTCTTCATCTGGATTCGACTGATACCTGCTCGTGATACTCATAGCAAGGATAATATCAGTTCGAGTACATAGCATGATGTACATAAGGCTCCCAATTGTCAAAGCATAAAGGATCCTACTCATGTGTTCGATCTTCTCAGAAGTGTTAGGACACATCATCTTGGAGAGTCGAATACTATAGCTAAGGAGTAGCAAACCCATTTTAAAATTTTTCATGCTGAATCGCTTCAGCACCTTTTCTCTGTATAGTTTTTGTGACAGGCCAAGTATCCTTCTAGATCTATCTCTACAGACCCTTATCCCAAGGATAGAAGATGCTTCTCCTAGGTCTTTTATGGAGAATTTCTTAGACAATCAAGTCTTGACCGAAGTCAGTATGAGAATATCTTTCCCAATAAGGAGAATGTCATCGACGTACAGTAGGAGAAAGACAAGCACACTCTCATTGATCCTTTTGTAAATACAAGATTCCTCTTTATTTTTTATGAAACTAAATGATTTGACCGCATCATTAAAGTAAAGATTTTAGCTCCAAGAAGCCTGCTTTAGTCTATAGATTGATCTTTGTAGCTTGCAGACTCGTTGATCACTATCATCAGATGTGAAACTCAGAGGCTGCTCTATATAGATATCTTCCTCAAGATATCTATTCAGAAAAGTAGTTTTCACATCCATCTGTCAGATTTTAAAATCATGGTAGGCTACAACAGTAAGCAATGCGCGGATAGATTTCAGCATGGCTACAGGTGAAAAAGTGTCATGATAGTCAATGCCTTCTCACTGATTATAATCCTTCACCATCAGTATTGCCTTATAGGTCTTTACCTTACCATCGGTATCTATTTTTTTTTCATGGATCCATTTACACCTAATGAAAATAATTTTCTTCGGTGGATCCACTAAGGTCCATACTCGGTTCAAATGCATTGAGTCAATTTTTGACTTTATTGCATCTAACTATTTTTTGAAATCGATGTCAGACATCATCTTATCAAAAATACTAGGATCATCATCATGACCCTCATCTCCCACAAGGAATGCTTCCTTTACACCATCTTTCAGCATACCTATGCATCTTTCAGGAGGATGGGGATTCTACTTGATCTATAAGATGGAGGTGGAACATTAACTACTAGCTTATTATAGATGGGTTCTTGAGGATCTATAGCTCGTTGTTCTTGAGAGATATTTTTATCAAGCTCAATTAACTTTCCACTATCACTGTCCTGGATAAATTATTTTTCTAAGAACGTGGCATTGCGACTCATAATCACATTATGATCATGTGAAAAGTAAAAGCAGTACCCAATAAATTTTTTGGGATACTCTATAAACTGAGCTACAATTGATCTATCCTCTAATTTGTTGGCTTTCTGTCTCTTGACATAGGCTGGACATCTCCAAGTCTTAATGTAACTCAGACTTGACTTCTTATCATGCCATATCTCATATGGTGTGGTAAGAACAGACTTAGAAAAAATCTTATTTAAAATATGCATCGTAATAAGTAAGGCATGTCTCCAAATAAATAAGGATAAATCAGTAAAGCTTATTATGGATCGGATCATGTCTAATAGGGTCTTATTTTTTTTTTCGAATGCTCCGTTAAGTTGAGGTATGCCGGGAGGAGTCTATTGAGAGACTATGCCATTCTTCTTAAGATATTTCAAAAATTCAACACTCAGATATTTTCTTCCTCAATCGGATCACAGGACTTTTATGGGTTTACCTGTTTGCTTTTCTACCTCATGCCTGAATTCTCTGAATCTTTCAAAAGCTTCAAACTTGTGTTTCATGAAAAATACATATATATACGATGACAGATCATCAATAAAGATAATGAAGTAGCTATAACCATCTCTGACCTGCATATCAAATGGGTCACACACATCAGTGTGTATCAGAGCTAGTAACTTAGTAGCCCTTTCTCTTTATCCCACAAAGGGTAACCTAGTCATTTTTCTTCGAAGGCATGATTCACAAGTTAGAATCGACTTAGATTTAACTAAGTCAAGGATCCCATCCTTTTTCAATCTGTTTATCCTATCCTCTCCAATATGACCAAGCCTATGGTGCCACAAGTACTTATGGTTAAACTCATCCCTGGATCTTTTTTGGCTTACGGTATTTGCTACTTGCTCATTTAAGTTCACATCAGCATCAACATGCAAGTGATAAAGACTGTCAATCAAAAGATCACATGCAATCAATTTATTTCATAAATAAATAAAATAAAAAATTTTATTAAATTAAAAAATAAATCCATCCTGTGCTAGTACAGAGACCGAAATCAAATTTTGACTAGCTACAGAAATAAAATAAGAGTCTTTTAAATATAATCTAAAGCCTGATAGTAATCGAAGAGGTTAGGTTCTAACGACTTCTGCAGCAATTTTTGCTCCATTACCGATCCGAAGAGTCATGTCACCTTCTCTCAACCTCCTATTTCCTATTAGATCCTGCATTGAAGTACATATATGAGCACTAGAATCAGAGTCCAATACCCAACTAGAAGTAGAAGAAATTGTTAGGTTAGATTCTATTATGAGCATACCTTCAGAAGGTTGATCATCCTTTTTCATCTTTAAGCTCTCCAGGTAAGACGGACAGTTTCTCCTCCAATGACCGTCGGAGTTGTAATGAAAATACTTTTCTTTCTCTATAGTTTTCTTCGGAGTGTCTTTCTTTGGTTTGTTCTCCTTCTTCTGCTTCTTTGCAGGCTTATTCTTTTTCTTTCCTTGAGACTTTCTCTTGAAAGGTGTCCGCTCAACAGCAAGAACAGAGCCTCTTAAACTTTTCAAAGTACTCTCAGCAGTGATCAGTATATTGATCAATTCAGGTAAGTTGCAGTCTAATTTATTCATATAGTTATTTACGATAAACTGTCCAAATGAACTGATCAAAGATTGAAGGATCAAATCTATCTTTGGCTCTCTCTGCATATTTAGCTCGAGCTTTTCAAGCACCTTTAGGTCCTTGATCATAGTCATACATTGATCGTGGACTGACTGCTCCTCGTGTATCTTCATATTAAACAACCGTTTAGATAATTCAAAGCATGTGGTCCGGCTCTGCTCACCGTACAACTCTTGCAGTTGAGTGATCATGGCACGGACAGTGGGCATGTGCTCATGCTGACTCTGTAACTCATTTAACATCGAAGCCAGCATATAGCACTTTACCCTAAGATCATCATCTGTCCATTTATCCAGAGCAGCTCTTTGCTCTGTTGTAAGAACAGGCTGGTAAGGCTGGGGCATCCTGATCAAGTACATACTCAATCTTTTCAGATGTCAGAACTATCTTGAGGTTTTTGAGCCAGTCCTTATAATTTATACCGATCAGTCGATTAGTTTCGAAGATGCAGGCTAGTGGGTTAGAGGCTGACATTGTTTATTTATGAGAGTAGAGATTTTAGTTAGATATTTATATTTAAAATTATATTTGCTCTAGAGACTTTTAGATGCAAATAGACTTCTACTATTTTTTCAGATTTTGATACTCTCCAGATGAAAAATAAAAATTTGATGTGACCAATGCAAAATTTTTAGTGGATGTTATGGTCCCACCGATGCCGTGCATCTCACTTAATAGTTATTGGTGACACGCACACTGATGCGTAGGTAACTTTTTACCCAGATACTTCTCTAAGCATATTGCAGCGATTAGGTCTCTAAGTCATGAGAGCTCAGATAACACATATTGCCCAACTCTTTAGTTAAGCCTAATCTATCATTCACAAGCAGGTGTGAAGCTGTTATTGAGTCTCTCAAATAATACATATTGGGTCCAACCCCATTTTCATCCTAGAGCAACTCTTTACTAGTAGAGTGGTTGTGTGTTTCTGATATAACTGAACCACTGTAACCAGTAGAGAACAATCAACGCCAGTAGCACGTCCGCACTTCTACAACGATGAAAGATCATAAAGCTTAATATTAATTAGGAAGGTTTAAGTTAGATCTCATCTAATCAGTCATCACATGACCGATCTAATTGGTATAGACTAAACTAAAACTCCTTAGCTATTAATGAACCCAATCATCCAATTGATTAGGTAAGTGGGACCAACGGAAGGATACACCATTAACTCGCCGTAAATAAAATTGTCTAGGTGAGTAGTCTCTCAATTAAAAACCACCAATTGTGACTTGCCTTAGACACCAAATGGCTTATTGGTTTCAATTAATCAACTTAGATGAATCGGATTCAAGCTATAAAGTCGGATTAGGTCCTTAGGTTAACACGATTCTACATATGGAGTTTAATCAACTCAATCTACAATACTTATAAAATCATAAGCTCAATTGATCTTATCTAAATCAATATTTGACTCGGTTGATCAATAGCTACATCAATTTCAACCCAATATAATCTAATTGTAACCTAAGATGTAATTCATTGACATAATACAAAACTACCCATACCCAATGATTCATGCATACATTAATTTCAGATCATTGAAACAGATTTCAGATCTAAATTAATTGCATAAAAGGTAAATTTTTAGTTTTTGAAATACTTTCAGAATATGCACGCATTCATATATCATATACATAAAAAATTTTAGATTTTTTAGAAATCAATTTCAGATCTAAACATACCATCATATATTGCATATACAAAAAATTTAGATCACTGAAATTTAATTTCTAGCCTATGCATGCTTTCATGCATTTGAACATATGGCTCTGATACCATTATTGGAATTTTTATAGGTGCGAGTGCATGTGAATTTTAAAATTTTTTTAAATCTAAAATATAGTGAAAAAATCAGATTAAAATACTTTTAATTTAAGTACGCATTCATCATATGAAAGTACCTATAGATCTAGTTCATATGCTGAAATCAACATAAACTAATTTTAGAAATAACAAATGAAAGTCTGTAATCAATTCACATACCTAAATTGCTTTCTCCTTACTTCAAACCTGTAACTAGGGTTGAATCTGATTCAATCCCTGAATCTGAATCTGGATGGATTCTAAATCAGCAGCACAAGTATCCTGCCTCTACGATATCTACAGGATCGATCTCAATTATTTTTTCTTGGATCCTGCTTGCCTGAACCAAAGTCTAAATAGGCTTGAACTAAATTTGAATCGAAATAGAACCCCTTTGATGACCCTTTTAATCTTTCTTTCTTGATTCGTGAAGAAACCAAAAACCCTTCTTGATCCTTCAACTAATTAGAAAAAACAACAACCAAAAAGTGGTTGTAACTAACTCTCAACAAATTTGAGAGCAAAGAAAATAAGAACCAAAGCAAGCGGTGCCAACTCATTGAGACCACTCTGTATGTGCCGCCCATCCTCTTTTTGGCTCCAAGGGAGGATGCCAAGAGAGCGAAGAGGCGTGGGCTTGAGAGAGAAAGAAGAGGGAGGCGTGGCCCAGTGAAGGATGGCGGCAAGGTAGGAGGAGAAAAGATTGATTCCTAACTAAAAGGCTAGGATCCTTTATATAGACAACTTAAGGATGTCCTAGTCAAATTAGGATCCCTCATTCTAATCATATTAAAATTTTTAGCCATAATATAATTAGACTAAATAAATGGGACACCACCCATTACACACCCAAAGCCACATCCTACTCTAGACGTCCCATCATATGATACACAAATCAGCCCACATGGTTTTATAAATTCTCCTCAAGGATTTTTAACCAAGAAACTCTTTCTTGATTTAATTCAAACCATAAATTAATTATCCAATAATTATATCTCATTGAATCAAATTTAATTACGTTCAAATCAAGTGTACGAATTGGTTAAAACTCATCATATAAGTAAACCAACCACAAGAGAAGTTGGGTTCACCCAATTGCTAGTAAAGTTAACATGAACCCAATTGAATTTCTCTAAATCCATATAATTTGATGCTTTATAATCTCAATTATAATTAATTCAATTTTTTTTTCTTTATGTGTGATTTCATAGGTGCAATTCTATTTGGTAGTGAGAATTACCATGATCTCTATTATAGGTATCACTGAAATCTCTTTCAGTAGATCGAAATCGTTTCACTTTAACTCGATAAGGACTATTGATCCAAAATAATCTTATTGAGCTCTTACAATCCATCAGTGACATCTAGCAATATGTAGTGACAATCTAGTAGAATAGAAATAGAACCTCTAGGTGCAGTTAATGTATGATACAGTTCCTTTATCGTGAGTCCCGACTAGATAACAGATCATGGATAAATCGTCAAACCTCATCATCAGTCATATGATAGATGTGATCAGCTCAAGTCCAATAGTGATTTCAAATAGAAACTTCTTTCTACTAATCACACTGCTATGGCCATAGATTTATGGACTCAACTTCTCAAATCTTATAGGACTACTCTTTTCCATCAAGATCGATAAATCCCATCTAGATGCACACGTTACTTGCACAGCTCAACCAACTGAAGCCAACATCTACTATAAAAATTTATAATCGAGTTAATATTTATGTGTAGTCAAACTTCAATAGTCTTACTGTGAGCCACTGTGACATTACAGGTCAAATGATCAGTCACACAACTACAGCATTGAGATGATCACTGACGATCTAATAGAACTCCATATGATCTCTCGTAAGGTCGCGCTTAGTACTAGTCATTTTTTAACAACTATCCATACTTTTCGTTCAGTATTTCTACATTATAGATTAGAGACTCATCCATCCTGAAGAAAGCAAACCGTGCATCGATCTATCTGGAAAGATCACCGTTCCTATGACTATCCTATGATCAGGAGCAATTTAAGAATCGATCAAACATATCTCTAATTCTCAGTATTTAAGAATATGTATTGTAACATCAATTTCAAAGATGATTCAAAGATACATAACACTTGAATGAAAAAAAAAATTCTTTATTGATTAAATTAATAGTTTAAGTACAAATTTGTATCATAGAATAATAATGTGTCAGTCAACAATTGACTTCTAGAACATATATCTAACACTAACGATGGCAATGGTAACAATGATGCGTCATGGGAGAGGAGAGATTTTTGAGTAAGCAAGTCAGAAATTGAAACCTAATTATCCAATCAAGAGGAAGATGAGTCCCAATTGGACTCATCCTTTTTCTCCCATTTTTTTTTCCAAAATAAAGATTTTATTGTATTGTTGCGGTGAGGCTTACACATGTCAAACAGAGGTTGTGCCAAGGCATGAGCCTCTACCACCTCTAAAATTGATAATTCGGCTGCAAAAACTACCATCACCATACAATCACATATTAGAAAAGATTTTATTTATCATGATAGAATTTTATGTGCATCTTCTAATATGCTATGATATATTTTGCAATACCTCCACCATACATAATTTATAAAACATATTAGAATTAACATATGATAAAGAAGCTGAATATTTAGAAAAATACATTGTAAGAAGTTTTTGGAGTATAAGATGACCAATAAAAAATAAATTTTGCAACAAATTTATTAATTGTAAGCATTGGTTCATGATATAAGCTTTAAAAAAAATAAATTTTGATGAGAAATTCCTGAAAGCAAATTCTTCTTAAATGCCCTCCTAAATAAAAATCTTTGTACTTGAATAGTTACTTGAAGATACCATTTGACAGGTTGATGGGCCCAAACTCTTCATGATTATTGATCAACACAAAGCAAGCATAATCAATAGAGTCTAAATCAGTGGGCCGAGAGGCCACTTAGGTTCGATTGGATTTCTGAACCTCTATCCCGGTTACCGAACCCGATGATAGCTGGCAATAGTCTGTTAGCAACCCAACCCCTTTCCCCTTCTTCACCCTCCAACAAACCCCCTCACCTTTTCTTCATTTCTTTCATGCTTGCATTCCTTCTCCATGCCGCATTGCAGAAGAGGGAATCAGGCACTCTAAGCCAACGATGGAACAGAAAGACCATTAGCTATGTTCTCTTTTCTTGCCTTCCAATATTCATCATGCAATTTGTCCTCATTTTAGTTGGACCCATGTTTAATAATGAGAAGAACGGCGGATCAGAGCAAATCAAAATGCCCTCCATTTCAATTCAAATTAGCAACCTGAGCCCTCTTAATACCCTAACCACCTTTCCCCCTTTCTCACACAAATCCTCTCCCCAACAACCAAACCCTTCTTCTTCTCCAAACCCAACCCCATTCCTCCCATCCTCTTATCTTCCTCTCCCCACATAACCTCCACCCTTTTCAAGAGACTCACCCCCCTCTACCAATCCGCATCAACCACTACCGTGGAAGCTCTCGAGACCTCCTCTGATGCTGACCAACCAGTCGGAGGTAAAAAAAATGTCTTGCTTTAACTCATCTTTCTTTCTTTCTTTCTTGCATGGGATTATAAAAAAATTAGAGAAATGGGTTGTGTGGATTAGAAGCTAGGGTGGTGGTGAAGATGATGAAGAAGCCAAGGCTGGTGCTCAAGTTTATATGGATGGAGAAGAACATCAGGCTTGCATCAGACTTAGTGATATCGGGCAATGGAAGCATCCCACTAAGCCCTACTACTTCCGCATGAGAGTTGCGATGTAACAGACGGAGACCTCTACATTATTGTGACGTGACAAATGAAGATTCCATCAATGCAGAGATCTCTATTTTAATATATATATATATATATATATTAGAACATATAGACAGTACTTTATAAACTACTGCATCGAATACTTCTTTTAATTTTTTTAATATTTTATTTTTAGTTCATATTGATGTTTTTGTATTAGATTGGTTTAATAAATTTGATTTTAACAAAAAAAAGAAAAGAAAAGAGAGCGCAGTTTTTCTACAACAAGATAGTTTTGTTTATGGCCGACCTTGAAATTTGTTCATAGCGGATGATCACATCAACACAAGCCCCCTGGAGCCTTTACTTCGTTGCCGTGTTTGAAATCTGGGGCCAATTGAGCGCGGCATATATGCTATTGGTCCGAATTTTGCTGCGCAATGAAACTAAAACGTGCCCTGGCTTTATAGCTGGATGGTTCTCATGTAGGCGTGCCTTCAAATTCAATTACAGGTATGGATGTATCTCCTAGCATGGCTGGTAAAACCTTTGTTGTTAAAGGCATTCAAGATGCGGTGCTTTAAATATCCAGGCTCGGGGAGGTAGTCGGTTAAGTCTACTATCTAACAATTGCCAAGTCTGATGAACAAGCTAGATATTTCTGCCAAAAGAAAGGCTAGATAAAGTTATTTTTGTATCCCATCTTTAAGACTTAAACATTGCAAAGAAAAGGTGAAAGTTAGGTTGAAAATTGCAAATAAACAACATCTTTATACATACTGATACAAACAATCTTCATATAGGTTTATCCATGCCCAAAAATGTAACAACTGACACAGCATTGCTTCGTTCATCATTAGAAAACTAGCAAAACAATACTTCAAATTCAAGAGGAAGATGGAAATAAAAATTTTTTTATGTATTGATTGGAGCAAGAGGTTAGAATTGAATATTACAATGCATAACCAATAGCCTTTTTTTCCTTTCAAGAATATAGTAGAAAATTCAAATCTCCAAAACCTCGCAAAGATTGGTCAAGGTACATGCACTATAATTCGTGGTGCTAGTGAAAAAGACATGTTGGCAGTAGTAGTATTGATACCACCATGGCAATAAGGTATATTGTGGTAACAAGGTATCGTTGTTCGACTCCTATGAGAGGAAAAAGTAGTGACGAATATTGCAGTCAAAGACTCATGGCTCAACACATGAGGTATTGTCCGTTTTAGCTCATGACCATCTTTGGGCTTCAGTAGGCCTTGGTCATTTAGAGCCTCACAGTTTTATCTTTTAAAAAGTATCTCACGTGAAAAAGATGTCCCTTCCCATATAAGTTAGATTTTTTTTTGACTCCAACCAATATAGGACTAATGATGTCCTTTCTTCTACTCCACAACAATGAGTAACGAAGATTTTCTAAATATAATTTTGATTGAAATGTCTGAAATAGAAAGAAAAAAGATTTTTGAAGACAAAGTAAAATTTAGTTAAACTTGAAAAATTGTTTCAATGTAGTTTTATTTAATTCACAATACAAAAAATGAAAAAACATAATTTTTAAAATCCATAGTTTTTTGTAGTACGTCTTTTTCTTTTCTTGATACACTAGAAGAGGGTTTTTACTTCATAGTAAATTTATTCAAATAATAAATTTTAAAGTAGTCTAGAGCATGATTTTAAATCCAATGAGATGAGGATGTCCCATTTTGATGCATTTTTTGTTCATATCATAATAAACTTTAAAATGGTGTAGACCAAGGTTTTAGATCCTATGAGATGGGGACGTCAAGATTCTCTATGGAATGTTATGCCCTATTATTCCATGTCCTCCTGGTATTCGTACCAATTGAGGCAAATACTTTCCATCTCTTTCTATTCTTTTTCTTTATTTCTTTTCTTTCTTTTCTTTTTTTTTTTGCTATTTCCTTTTTCTTCTTTTTTCTTTCTTTTTCTTTCCTCTTCCTCTTTATTTTTTTTCTTCTTTTTTCTTTCCTTTGCTTCTCCATTCTTTTCTTTTTTCTTCTTTCTATATTTGGACCTTAGGACATGCTAACTGAAGCAAAAAAAATTATTTTACAAATCTTAATTTATGGTCTAAATGTGTAGTACAAGTAGACAAGAAATGAGTGATTGGTGCTAAAGTACATGAAAAGATAAAGGCAAGTATGGCTATTGCCATTACCTTCATAGATTATGAAATAAAGGACTTCTCGCATAATTAAAAAGAAGACTACCTAACTTACTAAGATCAACTCTTGATTGGTGATAATTTCAATGTGAGCACTATCAATTCCTATAGCAAAGCTATTTCCCACATCTAGAAATGAGGATCTATTATCCTGTAAGGAGGATCAGTAATCTATAGGTACTCATAATATTAACCCTTCGATTAATTTTGATGATAATAAAAATATTTGAGTATAGTTGCTTATATTACTAATATTGTTTTTGAGGATGTGTAGTTTAAATTCTAAGTGCTCACTTTGTTTCAAGTGATTTTCATCGATTAAATGAAGCACCATCACTCAAGAGTTTTATGAAAAAATTCTACACTAGATACACCTTAAAAAGAAAGTTAATAAAAATTAAAATCAAGTAAATGAGGCAAGTCTAGCCTAAAAATGAAATTGGAGAAGAAAGACTATCAAAGACTTCATGGCATGCTTGGCACGCAATTTGAGTCGACGAAGAGGATGTTTGAGCCGACTCAGTATCAATGACAGAAGCTAAGTTTTTGGTTGCAGGAGACATAGTCGATTAAGACAGGATCTTAGTCGAATAAGTCAGAAAGTTAGTCGACACAGTCTCAGAGGACAGCAGCAAGATAGAAAGGTTGATTTTCAAGCATTATCTATTTGGCTGATTAAGTCAAAATTGAACCGATCAAGACAGGAAAGTTAGTCGACCAAGTCGCAGTAAAGCAGCAAAAGACAGAGAGTCCATTTTTTAGTTGTCTGAGATTTAACTGACTAAGAAGAATTTTGAGTCGACTAAGCAAAGCACTTAGTCGACTTTGAGAAAAATTAGTCGACTAAGTTATTGTAACAGCTAATTTTTTAGTTATGTACTTTTTTGATTCTATCTTATTTTTAATGGCTAGTTTTATATTTTGAATGGCTAGGACATTAAATGAAGCCTCTCCAGATATTTTAGAATGGTGGAAAAGTCTTGGAATATAAATAGAACACATATGAGCTTTGAATAGAACTTTTGGAGCACTTATTGAAGAGCATTCAAGTCCATTCAGTTCATTCATTGTGTGAGCCATTATTATGAAGTGAAGGAGTAATTTCAAGTTATTCTTTGTCCTTCCAATTATTCTCAAAGTGAAGGAAGATAGGCTACGAGCATTGAAGAACTTCACCAACTTCCTTCAAGCATTCAAGGAGAAGAGTCAAGCCAACAAGCTTTCAACTCGAATCTCTTCTCTTGGGCTTCATAGTGTTTTTATTTCTAAACTCTTTTAATCTTGTATTCATTATGATTGTATTTTTTATTTTCAAATTTTTTGGGGTAAGAAAATTAGGTTGGTCCAAGCTTTGAGTTGGATATTATATTGGTTTGATTGGTGATCCAAGGATAAAATTAATCAGGATTGATTGTTAGCCTAAAAAAATAATCGTTGTAAAGGTTGTGGTTGGTGAGCCTAAGTGAAAACCTACTGGGTTGGATTGTGAACCCAAAGAAAACAATCAAACTGTAATCAATTGAGTGATTATAGTTGAATTTTCAAATGGTTTACTTTAGGAGTGGATGTAGGTGCCAAGTTTGACGTCGAACCACTATAAAAGCATTGTGTTGTGATTGTGTGATCTTTTCATTATTGTTCTCATTCATTACTTATGTTTTAATTTATTCCACTAAGCACCTAATAGTAAATTCAGCATAATTAAAGCTTAAATTTTAAATACCCAATTCACCCTCCTCTTGATAGCCATCATTGGGCAACAAGTGGTATCAGAGTAGGTGCTCACTTATTAGTCAATTCTTTGAGCTCAAGATTTAATGGCAAACCCAATTGGGACTTTATTAATTGAGGGACAATCAACCAATAGACCTCGGCTTTTTAATGGGATAAATTATAGCTATTGAAAAGCAAGAATGAGAATATTTATCCAAGCACAAGATTATGATATGTGGAATGTCATAATGAATGGTCCATATACACCCACAATCATCATTGATAGTGTGTCTATCTCTAAGCTCAAAAAAGATTGGGATGAACATGACAAAAAAAAAAGCTCAACTCAATGCCAAAGCAATGAATGTGTTGTATTATGTTTTAGATGTAAATGAGTTCAATAGGATATCAACATATTTATCAATCAAAAAAATTTGGGATAGACTTGAGGTCACCCATGAAGGTACTAATCAAGTCAAGAAATCTAAGATAAATATGTTGGTATATAAGTATAAGCTATTCAAAATGAAACCACATGAAACTATCACCGAAATATTCATAAGATTCATCGATATCTTGAATGGTTTAAAGAGTTTTGAAAAAGATTATTCTAATAGTGATGTTGTGCGTAAAATTCTAAGGTCTTTATCAAAGAATTGGGAGCAAAAGTGATGGTCATTCAAGAGACAAAGGATCTAAACAAGTTAGCCTTGGAGGAGCTTATCGGATCGCTCATGACATATAAGCTCAATATGAACCAAGGCAAGGAACAAGAGGTAAAGAAGAAGAAAAGTACAACACTCAAGACTGCTACCATCCATGAAGAAGAAAGTGACTCTGAAGAAGATTTGGAAGATGATGAGGAGATGGCTATGTTAGCAAGAAGGTTCAAGAAGTTTATGAGGAGAAGAAAGAAGTTTTAGCCTAGGAGAAGATATAATAAGGGAGAAGATAGCAAAGAGAAAGAAAAGGAAAAAGAGAAATAGCAATTTCTTTGCTATGAATGTAAGAAGTCTGGATATTTTCGGATGGACTACCCCCTCTTGAAGAAAAGCTCCAAAAAGACAAAAAAGAAAGCATACAAAGCTACATGGAGCAATGATGAGAATTCTTCTTCAAGAGAGAAGGCAAATCTTTGCCTTATGGCACTTAATGATGATGAGGTAAGTGATGATAATTCAATTTTAGATTTTTCTTTTAAAGAATTATATGATGCTTTCAATGATTTAATTAGTGACTATAAAAAATTATCTCATAGAAATAAAGAACTAAAGAAAGAAAATCAATTCTTAAGTAAGGATAAAGCTAAGATGGAAGAAGATATGAAGAAATTATCAAGTAAATTAGAAGAATCAATTAAAGAGAATGAATCCCTACAAGAGGAAGTAAACAAATTAAAACCCATAGTAGATAAATTTACATTAAGTTCTCAAAACTTGCAAATGCTAATTGAAAAATCAAAAGATGGTATTTGATAAAGTCGGTATAGGATATAACCCATTAAAAAAATAAAAATTGTTAAAGAATATTTTTACAAAATCTCACACTCATAGTAGAAACATAACTTGCTATAGATGTAACAAAGTTGGACATCAGTTCATTGAATGCAAGAATGTTAATGTAACTAAAACCTTTAATACAAATAAGCAAAAGATAAAATAAATTTGAGTTCCAAAAGAAACCATTTATGCTAACCCCCAGAGATCCAAGTTAGTTTGGGTATCTAAATTTATTTACTTGCTTGTGTAGGTGTGCTTGGCATCCGTGAGAGTTAAGAGGAGATGGTATCTTGATAGCGGATGCTCGAGACA
The DNA here is from genome assembly GCF_000442705.2 of Elaeis guineensis. Taxonomy (NCBI): domain Eukaryota; kingdom Viridiplantae; phylum Streptophyta; class Magnoliopsida; order Arecales; family Arecaceae; genus Elaeis; species Elaeis guineensis. Next base: position 102,643,865 of record NC_026003.2, read on the forward strand.
TATGATGGGAGATAGATCTCTATTTATCTCTCTTGACATAAATAATAGAGGTGTGGTGACTTTTAGAGACAATGGTAAAAGCAAGATTATTGATCTCGATAATATCATGATAACTTCCTCCACTTGTATTAAAAATATTTTGCTAGTAGAAGGTTTAATGCATAACTTGCTTAGTATTAGTTAATTATGTGATAAAAATTTTAATATTTTATTTAAATCATCACATTGCATTATAACTAGTTTATTTGATGATGGCATTAAATTCATAGGAAAAAGATATGGCAATATTTATATAGTTGATCTTGATGAACTTAGAAATAAAAATATTGAATGTTTAGTTGCTATGAATGCTAAAGCAAATGAATCTAGTTGGATTTGGTATAATAGACTAAGTTATGCAAGCATGGATTTATTGACTAGATTAATTAAACTTGACTTAGTAAAATGTTTACCTAAGTTAAATTTTGAAAATGATAGAGTTTGCAAAGCATGTCAACTTGGTAAACAAACAAAATCATCTTTTAAATCTAAAAATATTATTTCAATTACTAGGTCACTTGAACTACTTCATATGGATTTGTTTAGACCAATTTCAACTACTAGTCATAATGGAAAAAGATTTAGTTTTATAATTATGGATGATTTTTTTAAGATTTACATAGGTACTTTTCTTAGCTCATAAAGATGAAGCTTTTGAAATGTTTGTTGACTTATTTAACAAGATAATAAGTGAAAAAGAATGTAAGATTTTGAAACTAAGAAGTGATCATGGCACTAAATTTAAAAATCATAAGTTTGAAGAATTTTATTCCAAAAATAGAATTAACCATAATTTTTCTGCACTTAGGACACCTTAATAAAATTAGATGGTAGAAAGAAAGAATAGGACTTTAATTAAAATGGCACAGACCATGCTTTGTAAAAGTAACCTACCAAAATATTTTTGGACGGAAGCTATTAATACCGTATTCTATGTACTAAATAGAGTACTAATAAGATTAATTTTAAAGAAAATCTCATATGAGCTTTACAAAGAAAAGAAGCCTAACATTTTATACTTCAAAATTTTTGGTTGTAGATGTTTTATCCTAATAAATGGTAAAGATAAATGAAAAAAATTTGATGCAAAATTTGATGAAGATATTTTTCTAGATTATTCATTTCATAATAGAGCATATAGAGTGTTTAATAAGAGAACATTAATAGTAGAGGAGTCGGTGTATGTTATTTTTGATGAGACTAACTTCCTTAAAGCAAGGGAAGAAGAGCTTGATGTGGATGCAGGAACTCTCGAAGAAAAATTGAAGGAGATGACTATTGAAGACAATCCCTCGCAAGAAAAAGAAGAAGAATAAGAGGTTGAAGAAAAAGAACCACAACCCCAAAATGAGCAAGGTACATCTAGTCTACCAAAGAAATGGATGTATGATCATAATCACCCTAAGGAGTTAATTTTAGCTGATCCATCTTATGGAGTTAAGACTAGAGCATCACTTAGGGAAGTCATGAATCATTTTGTATTTGTGTCACACTTAAAACCTAAGAATATAATAGAAGCTGAAAAAGATCCAAATTAGATTTTAGCAATGCAAGAAGAATTAAATCAATTTGAAAGGAATAAAGTTTGGGAATTAGTTGAAAGATCTAAAAATTTTTTAGTAATTGAAACAAAATGGGTCATTAGGAATAAGCTAGATGAGAAGGTAATATAATTAGAAATAAGGCTAGAATGGTTGCACAAAGATACAATCAAGAAGAGAGAATTGATTTAGATGAATCTTTTGCACCGGTTGGTAAACTTGAAGCTATTAAATTGCTCTTAGTATTTGCTTGTTTCATAAATTTCAAACTTTTTCAAATGGATGTAAATAGTATATTTTTTAATAGATTAATTGAGGAGGAAGTTTATGTGGAATAACCTCTATGGTTTGAAAATCAAGAAATACCTAATCATGTTTATAAACTTAAGAAAGCACTATATGGATTAAAATAAGCCCCTAGGTCTAGGTATGATAGATTAAGTAAATTTTTATTAGATAATAATTTTAAAAGAGACAATGTAGATAAAATATTATTTATTAAGAGGAAATCAAATGATTTGTTGATTGTGCAATTATATGTTGATGATATTGTATTTGATGCTACTAATGAAGATCTGTATAGAGAATTTACTAGTCTTATGCAGAGAGAGTTCGAGATGAGCATGATGGGAGAGCTAAACTTCTTTTTCGGACTTCAAATTAAACAAACTAATGAGAAAATCTTCATCAACTAAAATAAATACATCAAAAAGATATTAAAAAAATTTAGGATGGAGAATATCAAAGGAAGTGGCACCCCTATGAGCATAAACTGCAAATCGATCAAGATCCAAAGAAAAAGCAGTGGATCCCAAGCTATATCGAGATATGTTTGGATCTTTACTTTACTTAACTGCAAGTAAATCGGATATATTGTTCAGTATATGTATGTGTGCACAATATCAATCTAATCCAAAAGAATCACATGTAGTTGTAGTTAAAAGAATATTTAAATACTTAATAAATACTCAAGATGTAGGTTTATGGTACTCTTAGCAATCTTCATTAGACTTAATTGGTTATAGTGATTCTGATTTTACTAGTAATTGCTTAGATAAGAAGAGTATAAGTGGTACTTGTCAAATTTTAGGAGTTAATTTGGTCTCATGGTTTAGCAAAAATAAAACTCAGTAGCCTTATCTACAGTGGAAGTCGAATACATTGCTGCTGGGAGTTATTGTGCTCAACTATTGTGGATCAAACAATAACTAGAAGATTATGACATTACTTGTAACAATATTTTTATTCGATATGACAACACTAGTGCCATAAATTTGATCAAAAATTTTGTATTGCACTCAAGAACTAAATATATAGAAGTTAGACATCATTTTATTAAGGATCATGTGCAAAACAATGATATAACTCTTGAATTTGTGCCAACTGAAAATCAAATTGCAGATATTTTTATTAAACCTCTAAACGAAGAGAGATTTGTGCCATAAGAAAGTAATTGAGTATATTTGATCCATATTATTAAATTATTGAATGTGTTTATCTGTTGAAATGATTGCTACAATGTGGTAAATGTTCTTAAATTATCTATGTTTAAATTTTATTAGAAAAAGCATGTCTGATTATATTATTTTTAGCCCTGAAACTTTGAATGTTCAGATTTATGCTTGACTGAGCCGGCTAAATTTTTTCTTTATGAAAAACTTAGTCGACTCAGTACTTAGTCAACTCAAACTTAATCTTAATCGACTAAGTTATCAGAGATACTATTTTTTAAACAGGATATTTTGTCGAACCATCACTATTCCTTTCTTATTTCTTTCGAGCCATTCTTGAGCCGCCTAACCTCTAAATCCTAGAAATCCTAGAATCCCTCTCCTAGAACCCTAATCCACTACATTTTTAGAAGGATCTTAGATCCATGGCACCAAGGAAGTGGGTTGCTCTGAGAAGGTTCAAACGCCAAGAATGTCGGATGAAGCACCGTCAAGATCAGCTTGAGTCTTTTTAATCTGTTCTGCCACCTCTTCGACTGCCTCTGCTTCATCTTCTCCCCCTCCTTCGACTGTTCCTCCACCTCCAGCAGCTCCCACTCCACCTCCTCCTCATCCGAGTGCTCCAGCTCCACTATCTCCACCAGCTCCTGTGCAGTTCATTTCCATCCCAGTTCAGCCCTCAGCACAGCCGATGTTATCACCTTCAAAGTTGATCCCTTTTTCTTCAAGGGCTGTGACTATTGAGAGGAATATAGATTTTAAATTTTTTGAGAAAAAAATGGTTTGAAATTGGTAAGTGCATTAAATTTTAAGGTTGGGAGTTTTTGTACACCCTAGATCTGCCTACATACCCTAATTTGGTGAAGGAGTTCTATGGTAGTGCTAAAATCAAAGCCAATCTTTTTGAAATTGAGATTAAAGGTGTGAGGATTAACCTAACTATTGAGAAATTGTGTCAATTGTTAAGAGCACCCATAGTAGGAGCAGAAAAGCTTGATGATTGTGCTAAAGGATTGCGTCTACTGTTCGGTCGAGATAATGCACTTGAGTTTGAAAAAATTTTGGGCAAATACCTGTCTATTGAGCATCGCTTGCTGCATCATATGATCTGTAAGATTTTCATTCTCCAGATTGGTAGATTTGACTCTCTTACTAAAAATGATGCGAGGATTCTATATCATATTCTGAAGAGAGAGCAGTTTAATTTTCCAACTTTGATGATGAGGATAGTGCAGGAAGCGAGATCAAGAGCCAAGCCTACATTGCTTTATGGAAAGTTTCTCATCCTAGTTTTTAGAGATTTTGGTGTAGATACGGAGGGTGAGTTTTTTAAGAAATTAAAGCATTATGATACTTATAATGAGAAATCTTTGGAGAGGATATGCTACAAGAAGATTGATGGGCAATGGATTAAAGTTGATAATGAAGAAGAGCCTATGCCAGTGCCAGAGCCTATGTCGCAGTCTACAGATCCATCAGTTCGACGAGTGGCTCCAGCGCCTGTCCACCTCGAGGGGGATCAAATTGAGGAGATCATGCATCAGTTGTTGATGAGGTGTCTGATCGCATTTTCATCACTGATGGAGTGTACTGTGGAGCGAGTTCTTGCAGACAGCATTCTTCGATGACTGTGGATCCATCGCCCTCTGTCCATCCTGATCCCACTCTAGATTAGGCTACATATAGTGCCTATTAAGATGCATCTTTTCGAGCTTAAACTCCTTTTGTATGATATGTAGCTTTTTGAGATGACTTATTTAAGCTCCTTTGAATCCTTCATGTATGCCTATTTTGGCCATATGATTATGTTTAAACTCTTTCATATATATAAATGATGTTCTCTATTTTTCTTCAATAATGTATTGTCTCCTTTGTGCCATGTATTGGGTGATGTGTAATGTGCCATGTGTAATGTGTGATGTATTGTCTTTTTTTTTTTTAAATGTGTAATACTCTTAATTGCTAATATTTACCTTTTTGATAATGACAAAAAGGGAAGAATAATGAGATGCATAATGAGGATAATTTGAAGCATTTAATAGATTCATTTATTTAAATACAAAAAGTTGTAACTTTGAAACTCCGAAGATCAATTAGCACACATTAAGGGAGAGTAAATACATAATGTAAAATAAATTTGAATATAATTATCATATTCAAGGGGAGTTTATGAAATTTAATAAAATTTGAATGAATTGATACACATGCTTAATTGAAGAGAAGCATCTGAAAATTAAAAGAAAGGGATACTCAAAGGATTCTATCATCATCAAAAAGAGGGAGATTATTGACCCTTGGATTAATTTTGATGATAATAAATATATTTGAGTATAATTGGTTATGTTACTAATATTATTTTGAGGATATATAGTTTATATTTCAAGTGCTCACCTTATTCCAAGTGATTTTCATCAATGAAATGAAGCACCACCACTCAAGAGTTTTATGAAAAAATTCTAGACTAGACACATCTTAAAAAAGAAAGTTAATGAGGATTAAAATCAAGTAAATGAGGTAAGTCTGGCTTAAAAATGAAATTAGAAAAGAAAAGCTATCAAAAACTTCATGGTACGTTTGGCACGTAATTTGAGTCGACTAAGAGGATGTTTGAGCCGATTTAGTATTAGTGATAGAAGCCAAATTTTTAGTTATAGAAGATTTAGTCAACTTAGATTCAGCTTAGTCAATCAAGACAGGATCTTGTCGACTAAGTCAAAAGTTAGTCGACTCAGTCTCAGAGGACAGTAACAGACAGAAAAGCTAATTTTTAAGTATTATCCACTTAGCTGACTAAGTCAGAATTGAGTCGACCAAGATAGAGAAGTTAGTTGACTCAATGCAAAGTTAGTCGACCAAGTCATAGTGAAGTAGTAAAGATAGAGAGTCTATTTTTCAGTTGTCTGAGACTTAGCCGACTAAGAGAAATTTTGAGTGGCTAGGTAAGTCGACTCAGAAAAAAAATTAATCGATTAAGTCACTGTAATGGCTAATTTTTTAGTTTTGTATTTTTTCGATCCCATCTTATTTTCAATGGCTAGTTTTATGTTTTCAATGGCTAGGACATTAAATGAAGCCTTTTCAAATGTCTAGAATGGTGGAAAAGCATCGTAATATAAATAGAAATTACAACTTGATAGAATTTGGAATACTTATTGAACAGCATTCAAGTCTATTCAGTTCATTCATTGTGTGAGCCATTATTATGGAGTGAAGGGGTATTTCAAGTTATTCTTTGTCCTTCTAATCATTCTCAAAGTGAAGGAAGATAGGCTAGAGCATTGCAAGAACTTTACCAACTTCCTTCAAGCATTCAAGGAGACGAGTCAAGCCAATAAGCTTTCAACTCGAATTCTTCTCTTGGCTTCATAGTGTTTTTATTTCTAACTCTTTTAATCTTGTATTTATTATGATTATATTTTTTTTTTCAAGTTTCTTGAGATGAGAAACTTGGGTTGGTCCAAGCCTTGAGTTGGACATTATATTGGTTTGATTGGTGACCCAAAGGTAAAATCAATCGGATTGATTGTTAGTTCTGAAAAAACAATCATTGTAAAGGTTGTGGTTGGTGAGTCTTGATCAAAACCAATCAGATTGGATTATGAACTTAAAAAAATAATGAACTATAATCAATTGAGTGATTATAGTTGAATTCTCAAGTAATTTTCTTGAGGAGTGGACGTAGGTGTCGAGTTTGATGCCGAACCACTATAAAAGCATTGTGTTTATGATTGTGTGATCTTTTCTTCATTGTTCTCATTCATTATTTATATTTTAATTTATTCCATTAAGCATCTTATAGTAAATTCAGTATAATTAAATTTAAATTTTAAATATCCAAGTCACCCTCCTCTTGGGTAGCCTTCTTTGGGGCAACACATAATCCTCCCCATCTATCTTTCAAAGTCAAAGTTCTAATCAAGATCTCTATATATGATGGAACTAGCATAGAGACTTGGATAACTAATTAGATCAATTGAAGAACTATTTTATTATCTTTGGATATACTAGTATTTAGAAGATAGCCTTTGCTCACCTTAATCTTTCCAGCCATGCCTTACCAAATAAAACTTGTATATAAGAAATAACAACTTCTCTAATTTGACAAAAAGCAAATTTAAGAGCTTAATCAAAAAAAAAAAATCCATCCAATCAGCTATAAACAAGATTGGTGGATTAAATTGCAGTACATGTGGCGTATGTATGATCAATTTGTCTCAAACTACACTACCAAGTTCCACAAGCAAGCTATTTCACTTGAGATCTCCATTGATGATCATGTGGTCTTCATAAAGTGTAATGGATGTTCTTTATTAGGCCATTTATAAAGAATTAAAATTTTTAAAGTTGAAGACATTAGTGTAGCTAGCCTAAAGGTTGTGGGAATCGAAGAGAAGAACCAGCCTATAGAAGGTAAAATGGTGAAAGTTCAAAAAAAGTGCCAGAAAACCAAACCAAGAAAATGAGCAAAGTAAAAAACAAGCCAACATAACTTTGAAAAATTATTACAACCACTATAAGATCAAAAAATATACCAAGGAGAAGTGTTAGAAGTTTCACCTTGAGTTGCAACAAATGGGAAAGAAATCGAAGGAGGCGGATCTTAAGAACAAAGGGAGGATGGTATTCATGTGTGACTACGATTGAGCAGTTGCCTAAACTGGAGTAAGCAGACTCAAAATTGAGTCTGGTGCCAGAAAACCTAAGATAGTGGTGGAAGGAGATCTAAAAGCACAAGAGGAACTCTTTCACTTGAAAATCCTAATGAAGTATATCATCAGAGGTTTTGTAGATCCTGAAAACTTAAAGAATCTAATCTTGAAAACTCTAGTTTAGAAACTGAGGTTGTAGACTAAGCCTCATCCATGATCTTATCCTCTTAACTGGATTTATATTGAAGATCCCAAGTGGTATACTTTTAAATTTGTAATATTTAAGAGGTACGTTAATGATGTGACATGCAAAGTGGTTCCTTTTGATGTCTACCAAGTCATTCTTTGGAATCCCTACCTTTGTAGAAGAGTATCAATATGTAAAGGACAGGCATGAGTTTATCATTAATACTTGTAGAATACAAGAGAACATAAATTTTATAGTCACTGCTCAAATAAATCAACTTGTTAATGCCTACAATAAGTTTGTGTTAATGATATATGAGAAGTTGTCACCAGTCATAGGAGGCTAAGCCTGTTGGAAATATATCCAAAACAATTGTTAGTTTGTTGACGGTTGTGCTCATTCTTGTATTGTATATGAATTTTTATTAATAAAATTATTTGATATTTTTATTATAAATTATCCATCTTGAAACTCTTGTGTTGTAATGAAGTCCTTAGGATTATAATTGATTCGACAAAGGAGGATTTGTCATTTAGTCCTTAAAAGTATTCGCGATCAAATGATATGTTATTAATAGGACGATAGCAATATCAATATAGGTCGTTGTGTGCTATATGAGTTGGTTGTCCTCTTAATCAAGAGTGTGAGATACTGTTATGATATGTGGATGAAATATAAGAGTACATTCACATCGAACGTGATCATGTGTCGAGCACTCTGCTGTCAAGAGTAGCTCGTGAAGGATATGGGTATAAGTATCCCTTCGATTGAGATCATACGGTGACTTATAAGTAACTCACTTACTTTAGTATCAGACCATCTGAGTTCTAATTTAGTAATAAAAAGATACTGGATGCAATCAAGTACTTATCAAGTCGGTGTGTGAGTTAAGATGGAATTGACCCTCTGAATTAGTAGATGTGTATCAGTGTATTTCAATTTAGTAAAATCTTGGCCAGATAATCCATGAGATGGATTTAAAAAATTAAAATATAATGTGATCAACTAAATTAAGATTGACAGTTAAATTCTAGATCACCTTGAGCATTAAGATCAAAGGGATGAATTATACGTAACCATACGCCAATAGGTTCTAGAATGTTGCTTTAATACTTTGACCTATCCGGTTGTCGGATCACCATTATAGATGATTACATCGATTGATATAAAAAGTTATTCTTATGCTATCGGCTTAGGTTCGAACTTACGAAGTCATACGCATTAGAAGATTTGATAAGATCTGATGGCTGAAGAGTCCAATTGGATTGTGACTATGGTGAGGAGTCCTACTGGGACTCTAGTGGAGAGTTTCATTGGACTTGGACTCTACTATTTAAAAAAAAATTAATTAGTAATTGACTCAATTTGATTGAGTAAAGAGCTTTGGATCAAATTTATTGAATTAGATTCGTTCAACTCAGATTGGTTTGATATGACCAATCCTGATTACAAAGAAAATTTGATCTTGATTCGATTAGGATTTGAAATCAGCCAATCCTAATTGGGTTAAAATTTATTGAGATATTTAGATTTCTAATTGGATTAGGTTCATTTCTATCAGTGGTTCAATCCAAATTTAATTTGGATTAGAATCGATTAGAAATAAAGAGTCCAAGTTGACTAAGACTCTATCCTTATCTCCTTGCACCATACTCGGACCTATGCCCTTATCTCCATGCCAAATAGGATTTGACTTGATGTTTTTAGTGTCAAAGTAGTAGATCCAATAAGGGTGGGCAGCAATGATTGATGACTCATAATCTATTCTTGTTAAATTTGAATGCAATCCGAATTAGAGATAAGATGAAAACAAGAAAAGAGATTTTTCATATAAGGTTGTTGGCATCATAATGATTTTTTTCTTTATTTTTCTTGGAGAGTTCTTGAGCGTGTTAGATGCCAGAATCTTTCTCCACATTGTAGAGCCTTTTCTAGATATTTTGGGATGCCCAAAAGGTGTTGGGCATGGACTCTTGGCACCCTTCCCTTGGATAAAAAATCCTAGTCTTTGCCTATAAAAAGGGATCCCCTATTCTTGGCATCATACATCAATTTTCTTGCTGGTTTTTATTTTTTTAGAGCTCTTCTCCTTCTCCTCTCTTTCTCCTCTAGATCTCTTCATCCTTTGGAGTATCCAAGGTGCTTGAAGAAAAAGAAAGAAATTGGCCATCGAAGTGTTGTAGGCTATCACCTTCAAGCCCCTGATCTGTGTCAGTCTTCGTGTGAATTTTTTTGTAGAGGCCAGATGACTTTCTGTGACTGTGAGTGATCTGAGGAACATCTTCTCTAAGTATTAGACTAGCAAAGATCAAGATCTCATTGGTTTGATAATTGTTTCTAATCTGTCTTGATTATATTGTTAGATCTAATAGTTAGATCTAGAATTTCAGCATCGATGAGATCGATGTGAGTTTTTATTTTTAGATCTAAAATATATCATATTTTATATATTTTATCATAGCATGATAGTCTAGATTAGATTTTATACATGTAATTTAGATTAAATTATTTAATCTTTTTCTTCTACTGTATAAAATTTTTGAAATTGTATGTATAGCACTATCTATATTTTCTTCAATTGATATCAAAGCCATGATTATTTGATATGATTTATTATGCCTTTAGATTTGATTTTATGATAGTAGATCTGATTATTTATGATTTAGATTAGATCTAAATATATTTATTTTCAGATCTGATTTTTATTATATTTAGATTAGATATTCTAAGTAGTAAAGTATTCGGATTGGATAATCACCAGACCGTCTGATCAAAAGAGCAAGTAGAGTTTCATGACCTTCTCCTCTCATTTAATGAGGTGCTCTCATAGCATATAAGAGTACCACTGTGAGGTCCCATGAAAAAAAAGTGAAACCCTAGGTATTGTTGTATGTGATGCAAGTTGCAAAGAAACTAGTTACATCTAATCTTGATTAATCAAAATTATTTTGATTTAAAATCATAAAAATTTAGATTTGATCTAAAAAATTTTATAATTTAATGTAAAAAATTTACATAAAAATTATTTTCAAGTCTTTAATCATGTTGATGCAAAACTTAATTAAGAATTAAGTGTTGAGTTGATTAGATCTAGAATTATGATTTAAGATCTAATGGCATTGTATAAAATATGAGACGTGGGTTAGCTCAAATCAAGTCCTCCTCTTTAATTAGATTAGTCCTAAGGTTAGAATCAAAAAATTAATTGATTATGTAGAAAAATTGATTAAATCTAACTAAGTATTAAATTAGATTAATCAAGATTTTTCTAATACAATAGTTGTAGATGGTCAAGTCCATATCTTTGATTAGATCAAATGAACCTTGATTGTGGCTCAGTGGTTGAACTCGAATCATTAGGTTGGTCAAATCAAAACTAATTAATCAATTGATGTCCAAGATAAGTTTGGCATTTTGATTGGTGATTTTTAATTGGAAGTAACTTACCTGATCATTTTGATGGTGTCTAAGGCAAACTTAGCAGACCCTCCCGTCGATCTCACTTATCTATCCAATTTGATAAATTAGATTTTGATTAGATCACTAAGTAATTCAAGTTGACTAATGCCATTAAGGTTGATCAATATGACTGATCTAGGTGCCATTTCAATCAGCATGACCCTAACCCGATTCAGTGACTTGGTGAAGTCAGTGAGAGGATTATGGTCTGCTAATTAATTTCTTCTCCTCTCTTATCTCTTCTAAAATTAATTAAATCTTTTAAATTATTAGATTCCTAAAATGAGTTGGTTATGATAATAATTAGATCATAGCCTCTCATTAAATTGGATGATAATGGGTCCATTAGTATGATGATCATTGGAGACCCAAAGGTCTAGTGCTCATCTACTATTGAATTATCATTCAT
>NC_026003.2:102655699-102694639 GCF_000442705.2 Elaeis guineensis
CCCAAACTCTTCATGATTATCGATTAACACAAAGCAAGCGTAATCAATAGAGTCTAAATCAGTGGGCCGAGAGGCCACTTAGGTTCGATTGGATTTCTGAACCTCTATCCCGATTACCGAACCCGACAATAGCTGGCAATAGTCTGTTAGCGACCCAACCCTTCTCCCCTTCTTCACTCTCCAACAAACCCCCTCACCTTTTTCTTCATTTCTTTCATGGCTTGCATTCCTTCTCTATGCCGCATTGCAGAAGAGGGAATCAGGCACTCTAAGCCAACGATGGAACAGAAAGACCATTAGCTATGTTCTCTTTTCTTGCCTTCCAATATTCATCATGCAATTTGTCTTCATTTTAGTTGGACCCATGTTTAATAATGAGAAGAACGGCAGATCAGAGCAAATCAAAATGCTCTCCATTTCAATTCAAATTAGCAACCTGAGCCCTCTTAATACCCTAACCACCTTTCCCCCCTTCTCACACAAATCCTCTCCCCAACAACCAAACCCTTCTTCTTCTCCAAACCCGACCCCATTCCTCCCATCCTCTTATCTTCCTCTCCCACATAACCTCCACCCTTTTCAAGAGACTCACCCCCCTCTACCAATCCACATCAGCCACTACCGTGGAAGCTCTCGAGACCTCCTCTAATGCTGACCAACCAGCCGGAGGTAAAAAAATGTCTTGCTTTAACTCATCTTTCTTTCTTTCTTTCTTGCATGGGATTATAAAAAAAATAGAAGAAATGGGTTGTGTGGATTAGAAGCTAGGGGTGTGGTGAAGACGATGAAGAAGCCAAGGCTGGTGCTCAAGTTTATATGGATGGAGAAGAACATCAGGCTTGCATCAGACTTGGTGATATCGGGCTATGGAAGCATCCCACTAAGTCCCTATTACTTCCGCACGAGAGTTGCGATGTGATAGATGAAGACCTCTACATTATTGCGACGTGATAAATATAGGTCCCATCAATATAGAGATCTTTATTTTAATATATATATATATATATATATATGTTAAAACATATAGACATTTCTTTATAAACTACTGCATCAAATACTTCTTCTAATTTTTTTAATATTTTATTTTTAATTTATAGAAATATTTTTGTAATATAATATATAATATATATATATATATATATATATATATATATATATATATATATATATATATATATATATTAGAACATATAGACAGTACTTTATAAACTACTGCATCGAATACTTCTAATTTTTTTAATATTTTATTTTTAGTTCATATGATGTTTTTGTATTAGATTGGTTTAATAAATTTGATTTAACAAAAAAAAAGAAAAGAAAAGAGAGCGCAGTTTTTCTACAACAAGATAGTTTTGTTTATGGCCGACCTTGAAATTTGTTCATAGCGGATGATCACATCAACACAAGCCCCCTGGAGCCTTTACTTCGTTGCCGTGTTTGAAATCTGGGGCCAATTGAGCGCGGCATATATGCTATTGGTCCGAATTTTGCTGCGCAATGAAACTAAAACGTGCCCTGGCTTTATAGCTGGATGGTTCTCATGTAGGCGTGCCTTCAAATTCAATTACAGGTATGGATGTACTCCTAGCATGGCTGGTAAAACCTTTGTTGTTAAAGGCATTCAAGATGCGGTGCTTTAAATATCCAGGCTCGGGGAGGTAGTCGGTTAAGTCTACTATCTAACAATTGCCAAGTCTGATGAACAAGCTAGATATTTCTGCCAAAAGAAAGGCTAGATAAAGTTATTTTTGTATCCCATCTTTAAGACTTAAACATTGCAAAGAAAAGGTGAAAGTTAGGTTGAAAATTGCAAATAAACAACATCTTTATACATACTGATACAAACAATCTTCATATAGGTTTATCCATGCCCAAAAATGTAACAACTGACACAGCATTGCTTCGTTCATCATTAGAAAACTAGCAAAACAATACTTCAAATTCAAGAGGAAGATGGAAATAAATTTTTTTATGTATTGATTGGAGCAAGAGGTTAGAATTGAATATTACAATGCATAACCAATAGCCTTTTTTTTCCTTTCAAGAATAGAGTAGAAAATTCAAATCTCCAAAACCTCGCAAAGATTGGTCAAGGTACATGCACTATAATTGTGGTGCTAGTGAAAAAGACATGTTGGCAGTAGTAGTATTGATACCACCATGGCAATAAGGTACATTGTGGTAACAAGGTATCGTTGTTCGACTCTATGAGAGGAAAAAGTAGTGACGAATATTATGCAGTCAAAGACTCATGGCTCAACACATGAGTATTGTCCGTTTTAGCTCATGACCATCTTTGGGCTTCAGTAGGCCTTGGTCATTTAGAGCCTCACAGTTTTATCTTTAAAAAATATCTCACGTGAAAAGATGTCCCTTCCATATAAGTTAGATTTTTTTTGACTCCAACCAATATAGGACTAATGATCCTTTCTTCTACTCCACAACAATGAGTAACGAAGATTTTCTAAATATAATTTTGATTGAAATGTCTGAAACAGAAAGAAAAAAGATTTTTGAAGACAAAGTAAAATTTAGTTAAACTTGAAAAAATTGTTTCAATGTAGTTTATTTAATTCACAATACAAAAAATGAAAAAACATAATTTTTAAAATCCATAGTTTTTTGTAGTCTTTTCTTTTCTGATACACTAGAAGAGGTTTTTACTTCATAGTAAATTTATTCAAATAATAAATTTTAAAGTAGTCTAGAGCATGATTTTAAATCCAATGAGATGAGGATGTCCCATTTTGATGCATTTTTTGTTCATATCATAATAAACTTTAAAATGGTGTAGACCAAGGTTTTAGATCCTATGAGATGGGGACGTCAAGATTCTCTATGGAATGTTATGCCTATTATTCATGTCCTCCTGGTATTCGTACCAATTGAGGCAAATACTTTCCATCTCTTTCTATTCTTTTTCTTTCTTTCTTTTCTTTTTTTTTTTTTGCTATTTCCTTTTTCTTCTTTTTTCTTTCTTTTTCTTTCCTCTTCCTCTTTATTTTTTTTCTTCTTTTTCTTTCCTTTGCTTCTCCATTCTTTTCTTTTTTCTTCTTTCTATATTTGGACCTTATGAAGCAAAAAAAATTATTTTACAAATCTTAATTTATGGTCTAAATGTGTAGTACAAGTAGACAAGAAATGAGTGATTGGTAATAAAGTACATGAAAGATAAAGGCAAGTATGGCTATTGCCATTACCTTCATAGATTATGAAATAAAGGACTTCTCGCATAATTAAAAAGAAGACTGCCTAACTTACTAAGATCAACCTCGATTGGTGATAATTTCAATGTGACATATCAATTCCTATAGCAAAGCTATTTCCCACATCTAGAAAATGAGGATCTATATCCTGTAAGGAGGATCAGTAATCTATAGTACTCATAATATTAACCCTTCGATTAATTTTGATGATAATAAAATATTGAGTATAGTTGCTTATATTACTAATATTGTTTTGAGGATGTGTAGTTTAAATTCTAAGTGCTCACTTTGTTTCAAGTGATTTTCATCGATTAAATGAAGCACATCACTCAAGAGTTTTATGAAAAAATTCTACACTAGATACACCTTAAAAAGAAAGTTAATAAAAATTAAATCAAGTAAATGAGGCAAGTCTAGCCTAAAAATGAAATGGGAAGAAAGACTATCAAAGACTTCATGGCATGCTTGGCACGCAATTTGGAGTCGACGAAGAGGATGTTTGAGCCGACTCAGTATCAATGACAGAAGCTAAGTTTTGGGTTGCAGGAGACATAGTCGATTAAGACAGATCTTAGTCGAATAAGTCAGAAAGTTAGTCGACACAGTCTCAGAGGACAGCAGCAAGATAGAAAGGTTGATTTCAAGCATTATCATTTGCTGATTAAGTCAAAATTGAACCGATCAAGACAGGAAAGTTAGTCGACCAAGTCGCAGTAAAGCAGCAAAAGACAGAGAGTCCATTTTTAGTTGTCTGAGATTTAACTGACTAAGAAGAATTTGAGTCGACTAAGCAAAGCACTTAGTCGACTTTGAGAAAAATTAGTCGACTAAGTTATTGTAACAGCTAATTTTTAGTTATGTACTTTTTGATTCTATCTTATTTTAATGGCTAGTTTTATATTTGAATGGCTAGGACATTAAATAAGCCTCTCCAGATATTTTAGAATGGTGGAAAAGTCTTGGAATATAAATAGAACACATATGAGCTTTGAATAGAACTTTTGGAGCACTTATTGAAGAGCATTCAAGTCCATTCAGTTCATTCATTGTGTGAGCCATTATTATGAAGTGAAGGATAATTTCAAGTTATTCTTTGTCCTTCCAATTATTCTCAAAGTGAAGGAAGATAGGCTACGAGCATTGAAGAACTTCACCAACTTCCTTCAAGCATTCAAGGAGAAGAGTCAAGCCAACAAGCTTTCAACTCGAATCTCTTCTCTTGGGCTTCATAGTGTTTTTATTTCTAAACTCTTTTAATCTTGTATTCATTATGATTGTATTTTTATTTCAATTTTTGGGGTAAGAAAATTAGTTGTCCAAGCTTTGAGTTGGATATTATATTGGTTTGATGGTGATCCAAGGATAAAATTAATCAGGATTGATTGTTAGCCTAAAAAAATAATCGTTGTAAAGGTTGTGGTTGGTGAGCCTAAGTGAAAACCTACTGGGTTGGATTGTGAACCCAAAGAAAACAATCAAACTGTAATCAATTGAGTGATTATAGTTGAATTTTCAAATGGTTTACTTTAGGAGTGGATGTAGGTGCCAAGTTGACGTCGAACCACTATAAAAGCATTGTGTTGTGATTGTGTGATCTTTTCATTATTGTTCTCATTCATTACTTATGTTTTAATTTATTCCACTAAGCACCTAATAGTAAATTCAGCATAATTAAAGCTTAAATTTTAAATACCCAATTCACCCTCCTCTTGATAGCCATCATTGGGCAACAAGTGGTATCAGAGTAGGTGCTCACTTATTAGTCAATTCTTTGAGCTCAAGATTTAATGGCAAACCCAATTGGGACTTTATTAATTGAGGGACAATCAACCAATAGACCTCGGCTTTTTAATGGGATAAATTATAGCTATTGAAAAGCAAGAATGAGAATATTTATCCAAGCACAAGATTATGATATGTGGAATGTCATAATGAATGGTCCATATACACCCACAATCATCATTGATAGTGTGTCTATCTCTAAGCTCAAAAAAGATTGGGATGAACATGACAAAAAAAAAAGCTCAACTCAATGCCAAAGCAATGAATGTGTTGTATTATGTTTTAGATGTAAATGAGTTCAATAGGATATCAACATATTTATCAATCAAAAAAATTTGGGATAGACTTGAGGTCACCCATGAAGGTACTAATCAAGTCAAGAAATCTAAGATAAATATGTTGGTATATAAGTATAAGCTATTCAAAATGAAACCACATGAAACTATCACCGAAATATTCATAAGATTCATCGATATCTTGAATGGTTTAAAGAGTTTGAAAAAGATTATTCTAATAGTGATGTTGTGCGTAAAATTCTAAGGTCTTTATCAAAGAATTGGGAGCAAAAGTGATGGTCATTCAAGAGACAAAGGATCTAAACAAGTTAGCCTTGGAGGAGCTTATCGGATCGCTCATGACATATAAGCTCAATATGAACCAAGGCAAGGAACAAGAGGTAAAGAAGAAGAAAAGTACAACACTCAAGACTGCTACCATCCATGAAGAAGAAAGTGACTCTGAAGAAGATTTGGAAGATGATGAGGAGATGGCTATGTTAGCAAGAAGGTTCAAGAAGTTTATGAGGAGAAGAAAGAAGTTTTAGCCTAGGAGAAGATATAATAAGGAGAAGATAGCAAAGAGAAAGAAAAGGAAAAAGAGAAATAGCAATTTCTTTGCTATGAATGTAAGAAGTCTGGATATTTTCGGATGGACTACCCCTCTTGAAGAAAAGCTCCAAAAAGACAAAAAAGAAAGCATACAAAGCTACATGGAGCAATGATGAGAATTCTTCTTCAAGAGAGAAGGCAAATCTTTGCCTTATGGCACTTAATGATGATGAGGTAAGTGATGATAATTCAATTTTAGATTTTTCTTTTAAAGAATTATATGATGCTTTCAATGATTTAATTAGTGACTATAAAAAATTATCTCATAGAAATAAAGAACTAAAGAAAGAAAATCAATTCTTAAGTAAGGATAAAGCTAAGATGGAAGAAGATATGAAGAAATTATCAAGTAAATTAGAAGAATCAATTAAGAGAATGAATCCCTACAAGAGGAAGTAAACAAATTAAAACCCATAGTAGATAAATTTACATTAAGTTCTCAAAACTTGCAAATGCTAATTGAAAAATCAAAAGATGGTATTTGATAAAGTCGGTATAGGATATAACCCATTAAAAAAATAAAAATTGTTAAAGAATATTTTTACAAAATCTCACACTCATAGTAGAAACATAACTTGCTATAGATGTAACAAAGTTGGACATCAGTTCATTGAATGCAAGAATGTTAATGTAACTAAAACCTTTAATACAAATAAGCAAAAGATAAAATAAATTTGAGTTCCAAAAGAAACCATTTATGCTAACCCCCAGAGATCCAAGTTAGTTTGGGTATCTAAATTTATTTACTTGCTTGTGTAGGTGTGCTTGGCATCCGTGAGAGTTAAGAGGAGATGGTATCTTGATAGCGGATGCTCGAGACATATGATGGGAGATAGATCTCTATTTATCTCTCTTGACATAAATAATAGAGGTGTGGTGACTTTTAGAGACAATGGTAAAAGCAAGATTATTGATCTCGATAATATCATGATAACTTCCTCCACTTGTATTAAAAATATTTTGCTAGTAGAAGGTTTAATGCATAACTTGCTTAGTATTAGTTAATTATGTGATAAAAATTTTAATATTTTATTTAAATCATCACATTGCATTATAACTAGTTTATTTGATGATGGCATTAAATTCATAGGAAAAAGATATGGCAATATTTATATAGTTGATCTTGATGAACTTAGAAATAAAATATTGAATGTTTAGTTGCTATGAATGCTAAAGCAAATGAATCTAGTTGGATTTGGTATAATAGACTAAGTTATGCAAGCATGGATTTATTGACTAGATTAATTAAACTTGACTTAGTAAAATGTTTACCTAAGTTAAATTTTGAAAATGATAGAGTTTGCAAAGCATGTCAACTTGGTAAACAAACAAAATCATCTTTTAAATCTAAAAATATTATTTCAATTACTAGGTCACTTGAACTACTTCATATGGATTTGTTTAGACCAATTTCAACTACTAGTCATAATGGAAAAAGATTTAGTTTTATAATTATGGATGATTTTTTAAGATTTACATAGGTACTTTTCTTAGCTCATAAAGATGAAGCTTTTGAAATGTTTGTTGACTTATTTAACAAGATAATAAGTGAAAAAGAATGTAAGATTTTGAAACTAAGAAGTGATCATGGCACTAAATTTAAAAATCATAAGTTTGAAGAATTTTATTCCAAAAATAGAATTAACCATAATTTTTCTGCACTTAGGACACCTTAATAAAATTAGATGGTAGAAAGAAAGAATAGGACTTTAATTAAAATGGCACAGACCATGCTTTGTAAAAGTAACCTACCAAAATATTTTTGGACGGAAGCTATTAATACCGTATTCTATGTACTAAATAGAGTACTAATAAGATTAATTTTAAAGAAAATCTCATATGAGCTTTACAAAGAAAAGAAGCCTAACATTTTATACTTCAAAATTTTTGGTTGTAGATGTTTTATCCTAATAAATGGTAAAGATAAATGAAAAAAATTTGATGCAAAATTTGATGAAGATATTTTTCTAGATTATTCATTTCATAATAGAGCATATAGAGTGTTTAATAAGAGAACATTAATAGTAGAGGAGTCGGTGTATGTTATTTTTGATGAGACTAACTTCCTTAAAGCAAGGGAAGAAGAGCTTGATGTGGATGCAGGAACTCTCGAAGAAAAATTGAAGGAGATGACTATTGAAGACAATCCCTCGCAAGAAAAAGAAGAAGAATAAGAGGTTGAAGAAAAAGAACCACAACCCCAAAATGAGCAAGGTACATCTAGTCTACCAAAGAAATGGATGTATGATCATAATCACCCTAAGGAGTTAATTTTAGCTGATCCATCTTATGGAGTTAAGACTAGAGCATCACTTAGGGAAGTCATGAATCATTTTGTATTTGTGTCACACTTAAAACCTAAGAATATAATAGAAGCTGAAAAAGATCCAAATTAGATTTTAGCAATGCAAGAAGAATTAAATCAATTTGAAAGGAATAAAGTTTGGGAATTAGTTGAAAGATCTAAAAATTTTTTAGTAATTGAAACAAAATGGGTCATTAGGAATAAGCTAGATGAGAAGGTAATATAATTAGAAATAAGGCTAGAATGGTTGCACAAAGATACAATCAAGAAGAGAGAATTGATTTAGATGAATCTTTTGCACCGGTTGGTAAACTTGAAGCTATTAAATTGCTCTTAGTATTTGCTTGTTTCATAAATTTCAAACTTTTTCAAATGGATGTAAATAGTATATTTTTTAATAGATTAATTGAGGAGGAAGTTTATGTGGAATAACCTCTATGGTTTGAAAATCAAGAAATACCTAATCATGTTTATAAACTTAAGAAAGCACTATATGGATTAAAATAAGCCCCTAGGTCTAGGTATGATAGATTAAGTAAATTTTTATTAGATAATAATTTTAAAAGAGACAATGTAGATAAAATATTATTTATTAAGAGGAAATCAAATGATTTGTTGATTGTGCAATTATATGTTGATGATATGTATTGATGCTACTAATGAAGATCTGTATAGAGAATTTACTAGTCTTATGCAGAGAGAGTTCGAGATGAGCATGATGGGAGAGCTAAACTTCTTTTTCGGACTTCAAATTAAACAAACTAATGAGAAAATCTTCATCAACTAAAATAAATACATCAAAAAGATATTAAAAAATTTAGGATGGAGAATATCAAAGGAAGTGGCACCCCTATGAGCATAAACTGCAAATCGATCAAGATCCAAAAGAAAAAGCAGTGGATCCCAAGCTATATCGAGATATGTTTGGATCTTTACTTTACTTAACTGCAAGTAAATCGGATATATTGTTCAGTATATGTATGTGTGCACAATATCAATCTAATCCAAAAGAATCACATGTAGTTGTAGTTAAAAGAATATTTAAATACTTAATAAATACTCAAGATGTAGGTTTATGGTACTCTTAGCAATCTTCATTAGACTTAATTGGTTATAGTGATTCTGATTTTACTAGTAATTGCTTAGATAAGAAGAGTATAAGTGGTACTTGTCAAATTTTAGGAGTTAATTTGGTCTCATGGTTTAGCAAAAATAAAACTCAGTAGCCTTATCTACAGTGGAAGTCGAATACATTGCTGCTGGGAGTTATTGTGCTCAACTATTGTGGATCAAACAATAACTAGAAGATTATGACATTACTTGTAACAATATTTTTATTCGATATGACAACACTAGTGCCATAAATTTGATCAAAAATTTTGTATTGCACTCAAGAACTAAATATATAGAAGTTAGACATCATTTTATTAAGGATCATGTGCAAAACAATGATATAACTCTTGAATTTGTGCCAACTGAAAATCAAATTGCAGATATTTTTATTAAACCTCTAAACGAAGAGAGATTTGTGCCATAAGAAAGTAATTGAGTATATTTGATCCATATTATTAAATTATTGAATGTGTTTATCTGTTGAAATGATTGCTACAATGTGGTAAATGTTCTTAAATTATCTATGTTTAAATTTTATTAGAAAAAGCATGTCTGATTATATTATTTTTAGCCCTGAAACTTTGAATGTTCAGATTTATGCTTGACTGAGCCGGCTAAATTTTTTCTTTATGAAAAACTTAGTCGACTCAGTACTTAGTCAACTCAAACTTAATCTTAATCGACTAAGTTATCAGAGATACTATTTTTTAAACAGGATATTTTGTCGAACCATCACTATTCCTTTCTTATTTCTTTCGAGCCATTCTTGAGCCGCCTAACCTCTAAATCCTAGAAATCCTAGAATCCCTCTCCTAGAACCCTAATCCACTACATTTTTAGAAGGATCTTAGATCCATGGCACCAAGGAAGTGGGTTGCTCTGAGAAGGTTCAAACGCCAAGAATGTCGGATGAAGCACCGTCAAGATCAGCTTGAGTCTTTTTAATCTGTTCTGCCACCTTCTTCGACTGCCTCTGCTTCATCTTCTCCCCCTCCTTCGACTGTTCCTCCACCTCCAGCAGCTCCCACTCCACCTCCTCCTCATCCGAGTGCTCCAGCTCCACTATCTCCACCAGCTCCTGTGCAGTTCATTTCCATCCCAGTTCAGCCCTCAGCACAGCCGATGTTATCACCTTCAAAGTTGATCCCTTTTTCTTCAAGGGCTGTGACTATTGAGAGGAATATAGATTTTAAATTTTTGAGAAAAAATGGTTTGAAATTGGTAAGTGCATTAAATTTTAAGGTTGGGAGTTTTTGTACACCCTAGATCTGCCTACATACCCTAATTTGGTGAAGGAGTTCTATGGTAGTGCTAAAATCAAAGCCAATCTTTTTGAAATTGAGATTAAAGGTGTGAGGATTAACCTAACTATTGAGAAATTGTGTCAATTGTTAAGAGCACCCATAGTAGGAGCAGAAAAGCTTGATGATTGTGCTAAAGGATTGCGTCTACTGTTCGGTCGAGATAATGCACTTGAGTTTGAAAAAATTTTGGGCAAATACCTGTCTATTGAGCATCGCTTGCTGCATCATATGATCTGTAAGATTTTCATTCTCCAGATTGGTAGATTTGACTCTCTTACTAAAAATGATGCGAGGATTCTATATCATATTCTGAAGAGAGAGCAGTTTAATTTTCCAACTTTGATGATGAGGATAGTGCAGGAAGCGAGATCAAGAGCCAAGCCTACATTGCTTTATGGAAAGTTTCTCATCCTAGTTTTTAGAGATTTTGGTGTAGATACGGAGGGTGAGTTTTTTAAGAAATTAAAGCATTATGATACTTATAATGAGAAATCTTTGGAGAGGATATGCTACAAGAAGATTGATGGGCAATGGATTAAAGTTGATAATGAAGAAGAGCCTATGCCAGTGCCAGAGCCTATGTCGCAGTCTACAGATCCATCAGTTCGACGAGTGGCTCCAGCGCCTGTCCACCTCGAGGGGGATCAAATTGAGGAGATCATGCATCATGTTGTTGATGAGGTGTCTGATCGCATTTCATCACTGATGGAGTGTACTGTGGAGCGAGTTCTTGCCAGACAGCATTCTTCGATGACTGTGGATCCATCGTCCTCTGTCCATCCTGATCCCACTCTAGATTAGGCTACATATAGTGCCTATTAAGATGCATCTTTTCGAGCTTAAACTCCTTTTGTATGATATGTAGCTTTTTGAGATGACTTATTTAAGCTCCTTTTTGAATCCTTCATGTATGCCTATTTTGGCCATATGATTATGTTTAAACTCTTTCATATATATAAATGATGTTCTCTATTTTTCTTCAATAATGTATTGTCTCCTTTGTGCCATGTATTGGGTGATGTGTAATGTGCCATGTGTAATGTGTGATGTATTGTCTTTTTTTTTTTTAAATGTGTAATACTCTTAATTGCTAATATTTACCTTTTTGATAATGACAAAAAGGGGAAGAATAATGAGATGCATAATGAGGATAATTTGAAGCATTTAATAGATTCATTTATTTAAATACAAAAAGTTGTACTTTGAAACTCCGAAGATCAATTAGCACACATTAAGGGAGAGTAAATACATAATGTAAAATAAATTTGAATATAATTATCATATTCAAGGGGAGTTTATGAAATTTAATAAAATTTGAATGAATTTGATACACATGCTTTAATTGAAGAGAAGCATCTGAAAATTAAAAGAAAGGGATACTCAAAGGATTCTATCATCATCAAAAAGAGGAGATTATTGACCCTTGGATTAATTTTGATGATAATAAATATATTTGAGTATAATTGGTTATGTTACTAATATTATTTTTGAGGATATATAGTTTATATTTCAAGTGCTCACCTTATTCCAAGTGATTTTCATCAATGAAATGAAGCACCACCACTCAAGAGTTTTATGAAAAAATTCTAGACTAGACACATCTTAAAAAGAAAGTTAATGAGGATTAAAATCAAGTAAATGAGGTAAGTCTGGCTTAAAAATGAAATTAGAAAAGAAAAGCTATCAAAAACTTCATGGTACGTTTGGCACGTAATTTGAGTCGACTAAGAGGATGTTTGAGCCGATTTAGTATTAGTGATAGAAAGCCAAATTTTTAGTTATAGAAGATTTAGTCAACTTAGATTCAGCTTAGTCAATCAAGACAGGATCTTGTCGACTAAGTCAAAAAGTTAGTCGACTCAGTCTCAGAGGACAGTAACAAGACAGAAAAGCTAATTTTTAAGTATTATCCACTTAGCTGACTAAGTCAGAATTGAGTCGACCAAGATAGAGAAGTTAGTTGACTCAATGCAAAGTTAGTCGACCAAGTCATAGTGAAGTAGTAAAAGATAGAGAGTCTATTTTTCAGTTGTCTGAGACTTAGCCGACTAAGAGAAATTTTGAGTGGCTTAGGTAAGTCGACTCAGAAAAAAATTAATCGATTAAGTCACTGTAATGGCTAATTTTTTAGTTTTGTATTTTTTCGATCCCATCTTATTTTCAATGGCTAGTTTTATGTTTTCAATGGCTAGGACATTAAATGAAGCCTTTTCAAATGTCTTAGAATGGTGGAAAAGCATCGTAATATAAATAGAATATTTACAAGCTTTGAATAGAAGTTTTGGAATACTTATTGAACAGCATTCAAGTCTATTCAGTTCATTCATTGTGTGAGCCATTATTATGGAGTGAAGGGGTAATTTCAAGTTATTCTTTGTCCTTCTAATCATTCTCAAAGTGAAGGAAGATAGGCTACGAGCATTGCAGAACTTTACCAACTTCCTTCAAGCATTCAAGGAGACGAGTCAAGCCAATAAGCTTTCAACTCGAATCTCTTCTCTTGGACTTCATAGTGTTTTTATTTCTAAACTCTTTTAATCTTGTATTTATTATGATTATATTTTTTATTTTCAAGTTTCTTGAGATGAGAAACTTGGGTTGGTCCAAGCCTTGAGTTGGACATTATATTGGTTTGATTGGTGACCCAAAGGTAAAATCAATCGGGATTGATTGTTAGTCTGAAAAAACAATCATTGTAAAGGTTGTGGTTGGTGAGTCTTGATCAAAACCAATCAGATTGGATTATGAACTTAAAAAAATAATCGAACTATAATCAATTGAGTGATTATAGTTGAATTCTCAAGTAATTTTCTTGAGGAGTGGACGTAGGTGTCGAGTTTGATGCCGAACCACTATAAAAGCATTGTGTTTATGATTGTGTGATCTTTTCTTCATTGTTCTCATTCATTATTTATATTTTAATTTATTCCATTAAGCATCTTATAGTAAATTCAGTATAATTAAATTTTAAATTTTAAATATCCAAGTCACCCCTCCTCTTGGGTAGCCTTCTTTGGGCAACACATAATCCTCCCCATCTATCTTTCAAAGTCAAAGTTCGTATCAAGATCTCTATATATGATGGAACTAGCATAGAGAACTTGGATAACTAATTAGACCAATTGAAGAACTATTTTATTATCTTTGGATATACTAGTATTTAGAAGATAGCCTTTGCTCACCTTAATCTTTCCAGCCATGCCCTTACCAAATAAAACTTGTATATAAGAAATAACAACTTCTCTAATTTGACAAAAAGCAAATTTAAGAGCTTAATCAAAAAAAAAAAATCCATCCAATCAGCTATAAACAAGATTGGTGGATTAAATTGCAGTACATGTGGCGTATGTATGATCAATTTGTCTCAAACTACACTACCAAGTTCCACAAGCAAGCTATTTCACTTGAGATCTCCATTGATGATCATGTGGTCTTCATAAAGTGTAATGGATGTTCTTTATTAGGCCATTTATAAAGAATTAAAATTTTTAAAGTTGAAGACATTAGTGTAGCTAGCCTAAAGGTTGTGGGAATCGAAGAGAAGAACCAGCCTATAGAAGGTAAAAATGGTGACAAGTTCAAAAAAAGTGCCAGAAAACCAAACCAAGAAAATGAGCAAAGTAAAAAACAAGCCAACATAACTTTGAAAAATTATTACAACCACTATAAGATCAAAAAATATACCAAGGAGAAGTGTTAGAAGTTTCACCTTGAGTTGCAACAAATGGGAAAGAAATCGAAGGAGGCGGATCTTAAGAACAAAGGGAGGATGGTATTCATGTGTGACTACGATTGAGCAGTTGCCTAAACTGGAGTAAGCAGACTCAAAATTGAGTCTGGTAGCTAGAAAACCTAAGATAGTGGTGGAAGGAGATCTAAAAGCACAAGAGGAACTCTTTCACTTGAAAATCCTAATGAAGTATATCATCAGAGGTTTTGTAGATCCTGAAAACTTGAAGAATCTAATCTTGAAAACTCTAGTTTAGAAACTGAGGTTGTAGACTAAGCCTCATCCATGATCTTATCCTCTTAACTGGATTTATATTGAAGATCCCCAAGTGGTATACTTTTAAATTTGTAATATTTAAGAGGTACGTTAATGATGTGACATGCAAAGTGGTTCCTTTTGATGTCTACCAAGTCATTCTTTGGAATCCCTACCTTTGTAGAAGAGTATCAATATGTAAAGGACAGGCATGAGTTTATCATTAATACTTGTAGAATACAAGAGAACATAAATTTTATAGTCACTGCTCAAATAAATCAACTTGTTAATGCCTACAATAAGTTTGTGTTAATGATGATATGAGAAGTTGTCACCAGTCATAGGAGGCTAAGCCTGTTGGAAAATATATCCCAAAACCAATTGTTAGTTTGTTGACGGTTGTGCTCATTCTTGTAATTGTATATGAATTTTTATTAATAAAAATTATTTGATATTTTTATTATAAATTATCCATCTTGAAACTCTTGTGTTGTAATGAAGTCCTTAGGATTATAATTGATCGACAAAGGAGGATTTGTCATTTAGTCCTTAAAAGTATTCGCGATCAAATGATATGTTATTAATAGGACGATAGCAATATCAAATATAGGTCGTTGTGTGCTATATGAGTTGGTTGTCCTCTTAATCAAAGAGTGTAGAGATACTGTTATGATATGTGGATGAAATATAAGAGTACATTCACATCGAACGTGATCATGTGTCGAGCACTCTGCTGTCAAGAGTAGCTCGTGAAGGATATGGGTATAAGTATCCCTTCGACTTGAGATCATCACGGTGACTTATAAGTAACTCACTATACTTTAGTATCAGACCATCTGAGTTTCTAATTTAGTAATAAAAAGATACTGGATGCAATCAAGTACTTATCAAGTCGGTGTGTGAGTTAAGATGGAATTGACCCCTCTGAATTAGTAGATGTGTATCAGTGTATTTCAATTTAGTAAAATCTTGGCCAAGATAATCCATGAGATGGATTTAAAAATTAAAATATAATGTGATCAACTAAATTAAGATTGACAGTTAAATTCTAGATCACCTTGAGCATTAAGATCAAAGGGATGAATTATACAGTAACCATACGCCAATAGGTTCTAGAATGTTGCTTTATACTTTGACCTATCCGGTTGTCGGATCACCATTACTAGATGATTACATCGATTGATATAAAAAGTTATTCTTATGCTATCGGCTTAGGTTCGAACTTACGAAGTCATACGCATTAGAAGATTTGATAAGATCTGATGGCTGAAGAGTCCAATTGGATTGTGACTATGGTGAGGAGTCCTACTGGGACTCTAGTGGAGAGTTTCATTGGGACTTGGACTCTACTATTTAAAAAAAAAATTAATTAGTAATTGACTCAATTTGATTGAGTAAAGAGCTTTGGATCATGTTTAATTGAATTAGATTCGGTTCAACTCAGATTGGATTTGATATGACCAATCCTGATTACAAAGAAAATTTGATCTTGATTCGATTAGGATTTGAAATCAGCCAAATCCTAATTGGGTTAAAAATTTATTGAGATATTTAGATTTCTAATTGGATTAGGTTCATTTCTATCAGTGGGTTCAATCCAAATTTAATTTGGATTAGAATCAGATTAGAAATAAAGAGTCCAAGTTAACTAAGACTCTATCCTTATCTCCTTGCACCATACTTGGACCCATGCCCTTATCTCCATGCCAAATAAGATTTGACTTGATATTTTTAGTCTCAAAGTAGTAGATCCAATAAGGGTGGGCAACAATGATTGATGACTCATAATCCTATCTCTTGTTAAATTTGAATGCAATCCGAATTAGAGATAAGATGAAAACAAGGAAAGAGATTTTTCATACAAAGAAGGTTGTTGGCATCATAATAATTTTTTTTTTATTTTTCCTGGAGAGTTCTTGAGCGTGTTAGATGCCAGAATCTTTCTCCACATTGTAGAGCCTTTTCTAGATATTTTAGGATGCCCAAAAGGTGTTGGGCGTGGACTCTTGGCGCCCTTCCCTTGGATAAAAAATCCTAGTCTTTGCCTATAAAAAGGGATCCCCTATTCTTGGCATCATACATCAATTTTCTTGCTGGTTTTTATTTTTTCAGAGCTCTTCTCCTTTTCCTCTCTTTCTCCTCTAGATCTCTTCATCCTTTGGAGTATCCAAGGTGCTTGAAGAAAAAGAAAGAAATTGGCCATTGAAGTTGCTTGTAGGCTAGCACCTTCAAGCCCCTGATCTGTGTCAGTCTTCGTGTGAATTTTTTTGTAGAGGCCAGATGACTTTCTATGACTGTGAGTGATCTGAGAAACATCTTCTCTAAGTATTAGACTAGCCAAGATTAAGATCTCATTGGTTTGATAATTGTTTCTAATCTATCTTGATTATATTGTTAGATCTAATAGTTAGATCTAGAATTTCAGCATCGATGAGATCGATGTGGATTTTTATTTTTAGATCTAAAGTACATCATATTTTATATATTTTATCATAGCATGATAGTTTAGATTAGATCTTATACATATGATTTAGATTAAATTATTTAATCTTTTTCTTCTACTGTATAAAATTTTTGAAATTGTTTGTATAGCACTACCTATGTTTTCTTCAATTGGTATCAAAGGCATAGTTATTTTGATATGATTTATTATGCCTTTAGATTTGATTTTATGATAGTAGATCTGATTATTTATGATTTAGATTAGATCTAAATATATTTATTTTTAGATCTAATTTTTATCATATTTATATTAGATATTCTGAGTAGTAAAGTACTCAGATTAGATAGTCACCAGATCGTCCGATCATAGGAGCAAGTAGAGTTTCATGACCCTCTCCTCTCATTTAATGAGGTGCTCTCATGGCGTATAGGAGTGCCACTGTGAGGTCCCATGAAGAAGAAAGTGAAAAGAGAAAAAACTTACTTTCTTACAAAATCCTAGATTTTGAAACCCTAGGTATTGTTGTATGTGATGCAAGTTGCAAAGAAACTAGTTACATCTAATCTTGATTAATCAAAATTATTTTGATTTAAAATCATAAAAATTTAGATTTGATTTAAAAAATTTTATGATTTAATGTAAAAAATTTACATAAAAATTATTTTCAAGATCTTAATCATGTTGATGCAAAACTTAATTAAGAATTAAGTGTTGAGTTGATTAGATCTAGAATTG
The DNA here is from genome assembly GCF_000442705.2 of Elaeis guineensis. NCBI lineage: Eukaryota > Viridiplantae > Streptophyta > Magnoliopsida > Arecales > Arecaceae > Elaeis > Elaeis guineensis. The sequence continues at coordinate 102,673,460 of NC_026003.2, forward strand.
TGATTTAAGATCTAATGGCATTGCATAAAATATGGGACGTGGGTTAGCTCAAATCAAGTCCTCCTCTTTAATTGGATTAGTCCTAAGGTTAAAATTAAAAATTAATTAATCATGTAAAAAAATTGATTAAATCTAACCAAGTATTAAATTAGATTAATCAGGATTTTTCTAATACAATAGTTGTAGATGGTCAAGTTCATGTCTTTGATTAAACCAAATGAACCTTGATTGTGGCTCAGTGGTTGAACTCAAATCATTAGGTTGGTCAAATCAAAAGTAATTAATCAATTGATGTCTAAGATAAGTTTGGCATTTCGATCGATGATTTTTAATTGAAAGCGGCTTACCTGATCATTTTGATGGTGTCTAAGGCAAACTTAGCAGACCCTCCCGTCGATCTCACTTATCTATCCAATTTGATGAATTAGATTTTGATTAGATCAGTAAATAATTCGAGTTGACCCATGCCATTAAGGTTGATCAATATGACTGATTTAGGTGCCATTTCAATCAGCATAACCCTAACCCGATTCAGTGACTTGGTGAAGTCAGTGTGAGGATTATGGTCTGCTGATTAATTTCTTCTCCTCTCTTATCTCTTCTAAAATTAATTAAATCTTATAAATTATTAGATTCTTAAAATGAGCTGGTTATGATGATAACTAGATCATAGCCTCTCATTAAATTGGATGATAATGGATCCATTAGTATGATGATCATTGGAGGTCCAAAGGCCTGGTGCTCATCTGCTATTGAAATTATCATTCACAATATGATGACTTAGTCGAGTCTCTTTATCAGGTAGTCAAGTTAGTCGATCAAAGTTAGATCTAATCATTTGGTAGTTAGATTCGTAAGTATGATTATGTTAATGGTTGGACCTAACTAGGGATTTACAGAAAAGATCAAAGTCAACTGAAAAGTTATCTAGGGCTAAATCAACTACGAAAAATTGTTTGATGAAATAATTGGTTAATGAACCTACCCATGGATGCACATGGGCGAGCCAGCCAAAGTCGGACTCGTATGCAGTCTGTCTGGATTCTAGTACCTACTAAGAAATTAAAGTAATTTTTTGAATTGGAGGTAGAGGCCACCGATTCGTATAAAATAGTAGGAGAACCTTTAGACTAAAGTCCATATCTTTAGGCTTAATAAATTTATATACTAATTAGATTTTGATTTTTTCTTGTGTGTGTAGAAATGGCCTCAAATTTGTCGCTTCGATCACTGTTGGACAATGAAAAATTGATGGAACCTAATTTCGATAACTGATATTGAAAGCTTAAGATCGTCCTAGAGTACGAGTGGATCCTGTATGTGATTATGGATCTGGCACCTGAGGAGCCTGCTCCCAATGCCCGAGGCACGGTTCGAGACACTTATTTAAAGTGGCTCAATGACTGCATCATGGTTCGTTGCATCATGCGGGCATCTATGAATGATGAGTTCAGTCAAAAATTTAAAGAAGCTTAGTCAGAGAAAATATTCCAAGTGTTGAGAGAGTCTTTTGGTACTTTTGACGATGTTGTGCGGCATAAAACTAGTTGCACTATTTTCAATGCCCGAATGAGGGAGGATATATCTGTCATCGATCATGTATTGTATATAATCGAACAGATCGAGAAACTGAGCAAGCTTGGCTTCCCTTTGCATGAACAGCTAGGGAAGGATGTGATCCTGAACTCCCTACCCAAATCCTACCAATCGTTTCTCTATCATTTTAGAATGACAAAGCCTGTAGTCAACTACCACGGTCTATTGGAGTTGTTATAGACTTTTGAGAAGGATCAGCAGCTCCATAAGGAGATGGTGAATTTAGTAGGAGGATCTTCTTCGGACGGGCATCGTCTCTTTAAGAAAAAAAAAAGAAGAAAAATAAAAAGGTGCAAAGTGTTGGGAGTCAGACTCAGAAGCCCAATTTCAAGATCGATCAAAGTCAGACAAAGTACTTCTTTTGTAAAAAGTAGAGTCACTGGAAGAGAAATTATCCTCAGTATAAAGTTTTTCTTGATCTGAACAAGCCAAAGAAGAAGCAGCAATCGATTGCTGGATAAAGTACTTATGTGATAACATCTTGTAACTTCTTTTTTTTTGATACAATAACCTGGGTATTAGATACCAGAAGCTCCACTAATATTTATAATTCGTTGCAGGGTCTTCAGGTCAGTGAGAGATTTGGAGACGGCGAGAGATTTCTGAATATTAGAGATGGAAGATCAGTTTCAATTCTAGTTTTAAAAATTATCGAACTTATATTCGAGTCTCATTCTATTATTCTTAATAAATGTCATTACCGTATTAGTTTTCTTTTGAATGTTATTTTTGTAGGCCATTTGGCCAAATCGAATTATAAAATATCAATAAAAAAAAATTTTGTGATATTGTTTTGAATGATGTTACAATATTGCGTGGACAGTTGAACAATAGAATCTATATTGTATCTAGACCTAATGTAATATACATGTCAAATAAACATCCTAGGATTATCGATGTCACAGATGCCTACCTTTGATATTGTAGGCTAGGTCATATTAACAAGAGCAGGATGAACAGGTTAGCTCAAGAAGAAATTTTTGATAAAGATGATTATGAATTGTTACCTATCTGTGAGTCTTGTTTACTTGAAAAGATAACTAAGTCATCATTTTCTGAAAAATGTGAACAAGCCAGTGATGTTCTGGGTTTAGTACATACTGATGTATGTAGACCCATGAGCACAAGTGCCAAAAGAGGGTATCATTATTTCATTACGTTCATAGATGATCTATCGAGATATGGGTATATCTACTTGATGAAACACAAGTCTGAATCATTTGAAATATTCAAACGATTCCATAATAAAGTAGAGAAATAAACTGGAAAGAGTATTAAAACTCTTCGATCAGATTGAGGAGAATATCTTTCTAGTGAATTTCTGATATACCTTGAGAAGAATGAGATTCTTTCTCAATAGACACCTTCTGGAATGCTACAACATAATGGTGTGTCGGAAAGGAGGAATTGAACTCTGTTGGATATGGTTCAATCCATGATAGACTTTTCTACTTTATCGATATTTTTTTGGAGATATGCACTCGAGTCGGCTTGTTATATGCTTAATAGAGTTCCTAGTAAGTCTGTAAGTAAAGCACCATATGAGATATGGACTGGACATAAGCCAGCGCTCTCTCACCTTAGAGTTTGGAGATGTTTGGTTTATGTCAAATATTTGAAAATAGACAACCTTGGAGCCAGATCTGATAGATATAATTTTATTAGGTATCTCAAAAAAATTAAGGGATATTATTTCTACTTTATTGATGAACAAAAGGTGTTTGTCAGCCTTAGGACAGTCTTTTAAAAAAAAAAATTCTTGGGGAAGGGATTAATGCTTCTAAGTTTGAACTTGAGGAAGTTCAAAAGGTAGAACCGATACAGTCTAATGAACTCACAAAATTGAATTTGATAATGTCAAACTCAGAACCTATTGTAGAGGCACCATTAAGGAGATCTGATAGAGTATCGCATCAACCGGACAGATACTATAGTTTCTTGATTTGGGACAGAGATCCTGTTGAACTTGATAAGAACAATGAGGATCCGATCGCTTATATGGATGCAATACAGAGGTCTGACTCTAATAAATAGTTTAAAGCTATAAAATCTGAAATGGAGTCTATGAAGGTAAATGATGTATGGACATTAGTTGGCCCACTTGAAGTGATTAAATCCATAGAGTGTAAGTGGATCTTCAAAAGAAAAAGAGACGCAGACAAAAAGGTGGAGACCTATAAAGTCATTTGGTTGTCAAGGATTATCATTAGCATTATGGTATTGACTATGACGAGATATTTTTTTCTGTGACAATGTTCAAATCCATTCGGATTATGTTTGCGATAGCAACATACATGGACTATGAAATCTGACAAATGGATGTAAAAATAGCTTTTCTAAATGGAGAGCTACAAGGAGTGGTGTATATGATACAGCTTGAGGATTTCACATTCACAGATAAGTCCAAGGTATGCAAACTTCAGAGATCCATTTATGAATTGAAGCAGGCATCCAGGAGTTGGAACATGCATTTTGATAAGGTTATCAGAATGTATGACTTCGTTAGGAATGAAGAAGAATCCTGCATTTACAAATGGATAAATGACTCTGTGGTTATATTTCTCATTCTGTATGTGGATGATATTCTCTTAATCGAGAATGACATCCCTGTGTTATAAGGGATAAAAGTCTGGTTATCGTTTCAGTTCTCGATGAAAGACTTAGGAGAAGCATTTTACATCCTTAGGATGAAGATCTATAGAGATAGATTGAAAAGGCTGCTTGGATTGTCCCAGTCCACATATATTGACATCGTACTGAAGCGATTCAACATGGAAAATTTTAAGAAAGACTATCTTCCGATAGGTCATAGGATTTTTCTCTCGAAAAAAAATTATCCAACAACTCCTCAAGAAAGAGAGCGTATAAGTAGAATTTCATATGCTTCGGCAGCAGATTTTATAATGTACGCCATCATATGTATAAGACCAAACATGGCATACTCACTAGGGGTAGTGAGCATATACCAGTCTGATCCAAGAGAGAACCACTGGAAGGTTGTAAAGATCATCCTTAAGTATTTAAGAAATACTAAGGACCAGTGGCTTGTATATGGTGAAACTGACTTGAAACTAGTGGCATTTACTGACTCCAGCTTTTAGTCAGACTATGATGATAGCAAGAGTGTGTCGGATTATGTTTTTACCTGAAATGGTGAAGCGATCTACTGGAAGAGTTCTAAGCAGCACACTGTGGCTGACTCTGTTTGCGAAGTGGAGTATATCATAGCATCCAATGTTGTGAAGGAAGCTGTATGGTTGCAAAAGTTCATTGACAAACTCAAAGTGGCATCCTCCATTGATGGTCCTATCTTGTTATATTACAATAATACTGGAGCCATTGCTCAAGCCAAAGAGCCAAAATCCCATCAGCGCACCAAGCATATTCTGTGCTGCTATCACCTTATCCAGAAAATCATGGATCGAGATGATGTCGACCTTCAAAAGATCGATGGAAAGATAAATCAGACTGACCTATTTACTAAAGCTCTTGGGGTCAAGGAGTTCGATGATCACAAATCGAAGATGGGTATACGATACTGTACCGATTGGCTTTAGTCCAAGTGAAAGTTATTGAAAAATGTGTCTCAAAGCTAATCGTTAGCTTGTTGACGATTGTACTCATTCTTGTAATTATATATGAATTTTTATTAATAAAAATTATTTGATATTTTTATTATAAATTATCCATCTTTGAACTCCTGTATTGCAATGAAGTTCTTAGGATTATAATTGATCGATAAAGGAGGATTTATCGTTTAGTCCTTAAAAATGTTCGCGACCAAATGATATACTATTAATAGGACAATAGCAATATCAAGTATAGGTCATTGTGTGTCATATGAGTTGATTGTCCTCTTAACCAAGAAGTATGGAGACACTGTTATGACATGCAGATAGAATGTAGGAGTACATTCGCATCGAACGTGATCATATGTCGAGCACTCTGCTGTCAAGAGTAGCTCATGAAGAGTATGGGTATAAGTGTCTCTCCGATCTGAGACCACCATGGTGACTTATAAGCAACTCAATGTACTTTAATATCGGACTATCTGAGTTTCTAATTCAGTGACGAAAGGATACTAGGTGCAGTCAAGTACTTATCAAGTCGGTGTGTGAGTCAAGATAGAATTGACACCTCTGAATTAGTAGGAGATGTGCATTAGTGTATTTCAATTTAGTAAAACCTTGGACAAGATAATCCATGAGATAGATTTGAAAAGTTAAAATACACTATGATTGACTAAATTAGGGTTGACAGTTAAACCCTAGAAAACCTTGAGAATTAGGATCAAAGGGATGAATTATATGGTAACCATACGTCAATAAATTCTAGAATGTTGCTTTGCAATACTTCGACCAATCCAATCATCGGGTCACCATTGCTAGATGGTTACATCGATTGGTATAGAAAGTTATTCCTGTGTTACCGACTTAGGTTCGAACCAATGAGGTTATATGTATTAGAAGATTTGATCAGATCTGATGGCTGAAGAGTATAATTAGATTATGACTCTGGTGAGGAATCCTACTGGGACTGAAACTCTAGCGAAGAGTTCCACTGAGACTAAAACTCTACTATTAATAGAGAATTAATTAGTAATTGACTCAATTTGATTGAGTAAAGAGTTTTGGATCAAGTCTAATTGAATTAGATTCAGTTCGACTCAGATTGGGTTTGATATGATCAATCTTGATTACAAAAAAAATTTGATCTTGATTCAATCAGGATTTGCAATCAGTCAATTCTTAATTGGATTAAAAATTTATTAAGATATTTACATTTTTAATTGGATTAGATTTATTTTTATTAGTGAGTTCAATCCAAATTTGATTTGGATTAGAATCAGATTAGAAATAAAGAATCAAAGTTGACCCATGCCCTTATCTCCACGCCATACTTGGACTCTATCCTTATCTCCTTGCGCCATACTTGGACCCATGCCCTTATCTCCACGCCAAATAGGATTTGGCTTGATCTTTTTGGTGTCAAAGTAGTAAATCCAATAAGGATGGGCAGCAATGATTGATGACTCATAATCCTATCTCTTGACAAATTCGGATGCGATCTGAATTAAAGATAAGATGAAAACAAAGAAAGAGATTTTTCATACAAGAAAAGTTGTTGGTGCCATAATAATTTTTTTTATTTTTTTTGGAGAGTTCTTGAGTGTGTGAGATACCAAAATCTTTCTCAACATTGTAGAGCCTTTTCTAAAAATTTTGGAATGCCCAAATGGTGTTGGGTGTGGACTCTTGGCGCCCTTTCCTTGGATGAAAAACCCTAGTCTTTGCCTATAAAAAAGGGTCCCCTATTCTTGGCATCATACATCAATTCTCTTGCTAATTTTTATTTTTTTTAGAGCTCTCCTCCTCCTCTGTTCCTTCTCTAGATCTTTTCATCCTTTGGAGTGTCCAAGGCGCTTGAAGAAAAAGAAAGAAATCAGCCGTCGAAGTTGCTTGCAGGCTAGCACATCCAAGTTTCTGATCCGCGCCAGTTTTTGCATGGATTTTATTGCAGAGGTCAGATGACTTCATGTGGCTGCAAGCTATCTGAGGAACATCTTCTCCAAGTGTTGGACTAGCAAAAATCAAGATCTCATTAGTTTGATAATTATTTCTAACTTGTCTTAATGATATTATTAGATCTAATAGTTAGATCTAGAATTTCAGCATCGATGAGATCGATGTGAGTTTTTATTTTTAGATCTAAAGTGTATCATATTTCATATACTTTGTTATGGCATGGTAGTCTAGATTAGATCTTATGCATATGATTTAGATTAAATTATTTAATCTTTTCCTTTCGTTGCATAAAATTTTGAAATTACATTCATAGTACTACCTATGTTTCCTTCAAAGCCCTCTTCTCTTTGTTCTACTGGTTCATTGACCTAGATCAAGATTGATGAGTCATCAATGCCATCAATGAAGAAGAATGGCATGAAGTAGCCTTACCATAAGATCCGAATAAGAAAGTGGATTGCCGTGATTGAGCAAAGAAAATCAATGCCATAAACTATGTTTATTATCTATAGATGGTTTGAGGTGGAGTAAGAAAGGGCATTGGATTGTTCGGTTGAGAGGAAGGTCATAGAAACTAAGAATGGGAGAATGGACTCTTTTTAAATTGGCCAAAAGGGTCAACTTCATAGCCAAGTTAAGTAGTTCAGTTTCGAGATAGGGAAGTACATTTTTCTCCATCTTTAATTCTAATTTAGGGCTTGTTTAGATGATTGGGCCCAAAATATCATGGGATTCATAGGTTGGGCCAACACAACCAGCTAAATCAGGCTGGACTAGGCCTATCTTTATAAACATCCAAAAAATCATTAGAATGGGCCAACCTAAACCATATACGAAGAGAAAAAGATTTTCATATTGAGAGAAAAAAGATCTGTTGAGTTTTATTTTTTTTATGAGGTTTAAGCCATCCCACTCCACTGGATCTCCAGGTTCTTATAAATATAGGTCTAATCCAGCCTGACTTAGCTAGTTGTATTGATTTAACCCACAAATCTCATATAATTTTGGACCCAAACATTCAAATAGACACTTAGCAAAAGTTAAATTTACTAAGTAGCAAGAACCTTAATTTAGAAGGATCATCAAACTTAATTAGGACCACTCTGGCTACTACAGAGAAGACCAAATAGAATTTGGAGCAAGATTTGTTACATTGAGAAATCGAATCATGCTCCAAATTTTTAGAGGCTCTAACTTGCTTGTATAATTACTATAAGAAAATAAGATTTTTGTGATGTAATTATTTACAACACAAATATTTTTATCGCAAATAAAGGTATTTACGATGGAATAATGATTCCATCGTAAATAATCAATTATTTGTGATGTAACAAGAATTTCATCATAAATAATTAAATATTTATGATAAAAATAAGAGTTGCATTGTAACTACTATATTATTTATGATGAAAATTTTCTATCACAAATAATCAATGAAAAATAAAAATTTTAAAAATAAATAAATATTAGATTATTTGTAATAAAAAATTTACATCATAAATAATAAAGTATTTATGATCTAAAAATAATTTTTATCATAAATAATTTATTATTTATCAATAAATAATTCCATCATAAATAATCGATGAAAACTTAAAATTTTTAAAACTAAATAAATGCTAGCTTATTTATAACAGAATATGTACATCATAAATAATATTTATTTATGATATAAATTTAATTTTTATCATAAAAATTGATTATTTATGATAAAAATTTTCATCATAAATAATAAATATTTTCAATAAAAATTTAATTTATATCATAAAAAATTTATTATTTATGATAAAAATTTTTGTCATAAATAACTGATGAAAAATAAGAATTTTTAAACATAAATAAATGCTAGCTTATTTATGATGAAAATTTTCCATCATAAATACCTCAGTATTTATGATGAAAATACTTTATTATTTATGATTCAAATTTTTTATTACAAATAATCAGCAAATTTAATAATTTTCATCAAAAAAAATTTTTTCTAAATTTTTTCTCTTAAATAAAATTTACAAAAAAATTTAAAAAAATTATTTGTGATGAAATTTTAATTTACATCACTAATAATTATTATTAATGATGAAAAAGATTATTTCATCTCTAATATTTTTCATAAAAAAATAATTTTTTTCTTCTAAATTTTTTATCTAAATAATTAATAAAAAATTAAAAAAATTATTTATGATGAAAAATAATTTAATTATTTTATGATTAATTTTTTTGATCATAAATTTTTATATATTTTAAAAATAAAAAATCAATCATAAATATATTTTGCAACTAAATATAATTTTTTTTTATTTTTTTAATATGATATAATTTTAAAATTTAAAATTTATCTTGATCATTCATTATCTAAATAATTATCATTTAAGTATCATCATAAAAGGCTATCTCGATCTGATAGTCATAGCTATGTCGATCAATAAAATTTGATTTCGATAGTCACAAACGACCGTATGATGATCTGATAGATAGAGATTATCGATGGATCTAAAAATTTACAACGATGATCTCGATGATATTTATAATATACTATCAAAATTTTATTTCAATCGAACATCATTATCATGATCAATTTGGTACAAAATAATTTAGTTAAATAAAAAATTAATGATCAAAAGGCCAAATGACATCCGATTATAAGATAATTTTTTAAATAAATAATTTTTACTACTATTTTAATCATCTATATGGTGATGATCGTAAAATCTAAACTCCATATATATGATCAATCCACATTATGTAGATCTTATAAAGACATAAGTATAATTACTTAAGGACTTTAAGAATGTGTATCAAGAGACATATAGTTTTGGATGGTTTATATATGTACGGTTTGAATTTTATGATCACTACCATATAAATAATCAAAATAGTAGTAAAAATTATTTATTTAAAAAAATTATCTTATAATTGGATGCTGTTTGACCTTTTAATCACTTATTTTTTATTTAACGGTCCAAATCATCTCCTGCTAAATTGACTATGATAATGATGTCTAATTGAAGTAAAATTTTGATAATCCAATATAAATATCATCAAGATCATCATTGTAAATTTTGGATCCATAGGTGATCTCTATCTATTAAATCATTATGCGGTTATTCATGATCGTCAAAATTAAATTTTATTGATCGACATAGCTAGGGCATAAGGATCGAGACGGTCTTTTGTGACGATACTCTAATAATAATTATTTAGATAATAAATAATAAAAATAAATTTTAAATTTTAAAATCATATTATATTTAAAAAAAATAAGAAAAAAATTATATTCTGTTATAAAATATATTTGTGATCAATTTTTTGATTGCAAAATATAAAAAAATTTGCAACCAAGAATTTAGTCATAAAATACTTGAATTATTTTTCATCATAAATAATTTTTTTGAATTTTTTTGTTAATTTTTTTAGAGAGAAAAATTTTAAAGAGAAAAATTTATTTTTTGGTGAGAATTATTAGCAACGGAATAAATTTTTCCATCAATAATAATAATTATTAGCAAAATAAATTAAAATTTTATTGTAAATAATTTTTTTAAATTTTTTTATTAATTTTTTTAGAGAAAAAAATTTAAAAAAAAAATTATTTTTTTATGAGAATTATTAGCGACAAAAATTTATATTTTATTATAAATAAATGATTATTAATGATAAAAATTAATTTTCATCGCTAAAAGTCCAATAAATATCCTGAGATTTTCCTGTCACTTCCGTCACCGACAACTCCTCTTCCTCCTTAGGTATGATCCATCGTCGCTTTCCACCTGCCATCGGTCTATTTTTTTTTGGTTGATCGGGCCCCCAGCAAACGGCGTCTGGTGCCCCCATCGGCACCTGCCAGTGGCCGCCAGAGCACGGAGCCACCGGTGGGGGGAGTGGGGAGGGTGTTCGGCCGTGGGGAAGGGGGGCCGTGGGGTGCGAAGGAGCAGTGCCAGTGGGGTCGGGGGGGCGCGTGGGGTTCGTCGGGGCAGGGAGGAGGGAGGGGGTGGGTCCCGGGGGTCCGTCCGGTGATGATGGGGTGCAAGCACAAGAGCGGGGGAGTTGGGGCCCTGATTGCAGGGGTTGGGGGGATGGCGACGGCTTGAAGGAGATTCGGGTGCTGTGGGGTTGGCGGGATGACGGTGCGGGGGTCCGTAGGGCTCGGTGGTCGAAGGGAAGTGGGGGTTGCGGGGGGCTGGGGGTCGAAGGGTGGAGGGGGTTTCATGGGGTTGGGGTGGGCGGCTGGGGCTGGCATGGGGGTCGGAGGGCGGAAGGGGTGCCATGACGGGTGAGGCGCGGCCATGGGTGGTGTGTCGGAGGGAGGTGGGTACGGATCGGCCACTGGTGGAGGAAGGTCAGTCGGGGTGGGGAGGGTGAAAGGGAAGGGAGAAACGAGGAGAAAAAAAAATATTAATCAAATATTTTATTATTTGATTAATAATATTTTTTTTTCTTATTATAATTTAATGCATATTTTTTTACTTGTTATAATTTAATACATATTTTTTTATAATTTAATGTATATAATTTATTGTGATTATGATTTAATGTTTTAACTAGGATTAGCCAAGTTCTTCAATGAATTTTAATGTATATGAATTATCCAGTCTAAGATCCGGATTGGAATCTGGTTCAGATCCAGATCACGATCCAGGTTGGATCAAGGTCTGGATCTAGGTCAGAATTTGGTTCAAATCTGGATCACGATCCAGGTCGGATCTGGTCAGAATCTAGGTTGAGATTCAAATTAGGATCTGGATCTGGGTTGGGATCCAGATCGGGATTTGATCTAGATTCAGATCGAGATTCGGGTTGGATCCAGCTACATCTCTCTATTTTCATAGAGAGATGCATAGTAATGATTTAATGCATGCATTGATCAAGAATCGATCACAGGATCTCCAAAATGGACTCTGTGAATGGCTCTTAAATACCCCATTTGGATAATTCAAAAATACATCAATTTTTTATTCTATTATGAAAAATTCTATTGCAGTTATCTTGTTTATTTTTTGGGTACATATTAAATATGATTAAAAAATGATCCATCTATATCGTATACTTAGAGAATTGTAGGGAGATGCTATCAGACTTTCTCCAGATATGGAACAAAGAACAAAGCTGTGGCAACAATAAAAGTGATGCATTTTTGAAAGGGATAGGACCACACCTATTAGGAAGGAGTTGGTGGAGTTAGGACTCATTAAGCATTATTCTTTATTGTTAGATGGATATCGATAAAAGTTGGATGAATCATGTACATTAGTCAATTAATCATCTAGATCGAGAATTGGATTGAGATTCGATTCGAGATCCGGTCTGAGTCTGCATTCAGATTTGGTCTGAAAGAACTGTCAGGATCCGGGTCAGGATCTGATTCGGGTGAAGCCAGGGGTATTTTCTTTGTTGTTAACAGTTTTATTTATTGTCAAATGAATATCGACAAAAGTTGAATAAATGCCAGAGATATTTCTTGCTTGAATACCTAGTGGGTGTTCAAAATTTTATTGAGTTTGCACGGCATAAGGCTGACAGTGCCAGTAGGATAAAGTGTCAATGCAAGAGATGTGTCAATGTGGTATATCATCATATATCACTTATTGAAAAATATCTGCTATGTTATGGTATGGATAAGAAGTATACTCGCTAGATATGGCATGTGGAGGATGATCTGAATGAAGTTGTGCACGACGATGATGATATTGAAGGTGATAGTGATGCTGCTAAACCTGTCAAATATGGTGGTATAGATTTACTATTGGATTAGTTAGATCAGAGTGTTCACTCAAATGTACCCATGAGTACTAGTGCATTCGAAGATAGTTCTAATCATGAACATAATATTAATGAGGTAGAAGAGACTTTTGAACAGTTTGCAAAGCTTGTAAGGGATGCACGAGAGCCACTATCCAAATTGTGTAAAGTTTTCCAAATTAAAGTTCTCCAAATTGATAGGGATGCACGATGGAGTCAGATTTGATCAAAATTTGGCATTGATTAAAGCAGCTCTTTCTGATAGAAAGATTTTGAAATCATATTCTGAAGCAAAAACAGACATGTGAAAATTGGGACTTGGCTATATTCCTATACATGCCTGCAAAAATGACTGTATATTATTTTATAAGGAGAACAAATAAGCAAATGAATGTCCGAAATACGGTAAGCCTAGATACAAAGTCGATAATAGAAAGAAAAAGAAGATACCTCATAAGGTTTTGAGATATTTTTCATTGATTTCAAGACTTCAAAGGTTGTATATATCCACAAAGATAGCTGAAGAAATGAGATGGCATCATGAGTAGCAAGCTTCGGAGGAGAACATATTTAGCCATCTGTCTAACTCTGTAGTGTGGAAAGACTTCAATGCAAAGCATTCGCATTTTACGAGTGATCTGCACAATATCCGACTTGGTCTAGCGATAGATGGATTTAATCTCTTAGACAATTTGAGTACTTTCTATAGTATATGGCTTGTGATGCTAATATCATGTAATGTGTTACCTTGAAAGTGTATGGAAGAACCATTTGTTTTTATGTCACTATTGATTTTGGGTCTGAAAGCACCAGGTAATGAAATTGATATATATCTACGATCTTTAATCGATGATCTGAAGGAGCCATGAAAAAATAAAGTATAGACATATGATTTTATTAGTCGAAGAAATTTTAAGTTACATGCTTCGATTTTATGGACCATCAATAATTTTTCTACATATGAAAATTTATCTGAGTGGAGTACCAAAGGATATCTGGCATATCCAATATACAACAAGGATATATCTTCCTTACATTTAAAGCATGAAAGAAAAATCTGCTTCATGAGTCATCGGTGGTTTCTGCCTGCTAATCACTCTTGGAGGATCTATTATAACTAATATTTTGATGGTAAGTCCGACCGACATCTGCGACCTAAGGAGCTAAGTGGAGCAGAGATTTTAGAACAACTTGAAGCCATTGAAAATATGAAATTTTAAAAAATATCGGATACTTGCAAGCGAAAACATACTAAAACTGAGTTGAATTGGATGAAACGAAGCATATTTTTTAAACTACCATATTGAAATCAGCTACTACTTCATCATAACCTGGATGTAAGGTACATTAAAAAGAATATTTGTGATAATATCATCGGTACAGTGTTGAATATTGTAGGAAAAACAAAAGATAATTCAAAAGCTCGCATTGATTTGCAAGAAATAAAAATCCAATCGGAGTTGTATTTAGTTCATTGAGATGATAAATTTTTTATACCATCTATATGTTATTCACTATTTGGTGAGAAGAAAGAAGAATTTCTATGGATGGTTCAAAATCATAAAGTTTTCTGATGTTTACACTTCAAATGTATCATGGTATGTGGATAATAATGATGGCAATATCTTTGACATAAAAAGTCATGACTCCCACGTGATGATACAGTGTTTGCTTTCTGTGGTCATATATGGCTATCTTAGTGGTGATGTTCAAGCTGCATTGATTGAGTTGAGAGTCTTCTTTCGAGAACTGTATTGTCGAAAATTGAAGATTAACTTCTTTGAAAAGTTTGAGAAAGATATTGTGCTCATTTTTTGTAAGTTAGAAAAAATCTTTTCATCATTATTTTTTGATGTTATGGTGCATCTCTGACTGCTCATCTTCCAAAAGAAACTCTTTTGACTGGATCGGTATATTATCGATGGATGTATCCTATTGAAAGATAAAAAAATTATAATCCTTTTATCATATCAGTTATAAGATGTAAATATATTAGTTAAATTTAAATTTATTTTTATTTTCAGATTCTTATGTATCCTAAAAAATGTATGTGCACAATAAGGCACGGCTTAAAGGATCTATAGCGGAAGCATATATAGATACGGAGTGTGTCATATTCTGTTCGATATACCTTAATGATATCGAAAGAAGATTCAATCGTGCAGATCGTAACATAGACCATGAAGGGGGTGATGATGACCCAACACTATCCATATTCAAATAAACAGTTCGACCCATGGGTGGAAGGAGATATGAGTTTATGAATGTGAATGAGTTATCCAAGATATACTTTTATATTCTAAATAATTATAAAAAAATTGAAGATTTTAATGAGTAAGTACCATTTTAGCATTCTTTTTAGTATTCTAATTAATTTTTTTATATCGATCTAAAATTAAAAATCATGACTTATTGCAGTGAGCACAAGAGGATACTTTTCAGGAAGAATAATACAGATGTTGATGATCAACATAAGAAAAAATTTGTAAAATAGTTTGGAGACCTTGTAAGTTCCACATGCATTATGTTATATTTTTATAATTATAAAATTAATTATTTAAACCAATATAATTTTTTATATTATGTTGTAGATGAAATCTAAGTATTTCAATAAAGAAGAGGGTGTGATCGATGAGTTATACGATTTAGCATGTGGTCCGATTGAAGGGTTAACCACTATGCATCCTATATCAGTGGAGGATGAGATTTCATATAAGAGAACTTGAGATACAAGACGGACTCAGAATAGTGGGATCGCTATGATGGATATGAAGGAGAAGAGGAGGTCGAATATTTTGGTGTATTGGTAGATATCATAGAACTGAATTATGGGTCCAATAATTCAGTATTCTTATTTTAGTGTAAATGGTAAGATATTAGTGATAAGAAAACTGATATTCATATCGATCCATATTTTATCAGTATAAATTTTATACGAACATGGTACCAAATTGAGCCATATATATTAACAACTCAAGTGAAATAAATAATATATTTGAAGGATCCGAAGTATCGAGATGATTGGCATGTCATATAAAGAATAATACCAATAGGTGTATATGACATACCAACTCGATTAGAGATGGATGAAAATTTAGATCTACATGAAGAGAAAGCTTTTCAAGAGGAAGAATAAATATTGACTGACCTCTTTGTTGATGAAGAACTTGTGACAACTCCTTTGAATATGGCTAATCTGTTGTCCAACGAAGTTGGAACTAATTTTGTATTTAATTTTGATGATTCAGAGGATGACGATCAGTTCATAAATGATGATGAGATAGAAGATAATATATTAGTCGATTATTGTGATCGAAGGAGGACCTACAAATCGAGGAAGATATGGATATTGATGAGCAGATTTATATTCTTTATTGAATCTTCTCTTGCAATAATGGTATGCAATATAATTCTATTCATTAGTATTTATGTGTTTCTCACTATTATTATTTATTTTTATATTTATTTATATGTCAAGTTAGTTATATGCATGGTTTAAGCATTGCAGGTATGGTGCTAGGAGGGAGACGATCACGTTCGAGTTTCCAGCCTACCCAAGAGGCTGAGCCTTCCCTCATTTCCACTGCCTCACCATCGGAGCCGCCAAAGGGTGCTACAGAGGTGGGTATGAGTGATAGTACTGCAGAGGTAGGTTAGAGTGATATTTTAATATTTTTATATAATAAAATTTGATTTTAATTATGTTTGTTAGGCTTATAGATAGCTATTATACTAATAATTTATTCATTGTTATTTCAGACAATTCTCTGTAGGTGGAGAGTCGAGGGCGAGGTCCATCAAAGAATGTCATCCTGGAGCATTGGAGATACGAGCACAAGGGATAGCATCTCCATATCGAGATTTCATCCGACTACACCATACCCATTAGGGGATGGTGCAAGCCATGGTGGACTGAGCTGGACATCATATGCCATAGTTGTGGCCCCGTGATGCTCTTCGATTGGCATCGGATCACACAGGCTCAGAGGGAGGTCTTCTATAGCCATTTATAGATAAAATAATATTTAGTAAAATATTTAATTAACATTGTAATCTTACAATATTTGTTATTGACAGGCTATATTTGATATTGTTGATTTTGAGCACGATTATGTGCGGTGAGCTGTAGATGATCATTTATGCTCGTATTTCAAGAATTATCGACATTGCATTCATCATCACTGGTATGCTGTAGTGTAGGATCAGAGGATGGAGGCAGCGTGGCAACGACCATATGACAGCACAGTATTGAGGACTGGGCTATCATATGCCACAGATATGAGGATCCGGTATATCAGGTTAAACATCCAATTTTTTTTAAACTTTAATACTTGAATCATTTATTCTTAAATTCAGTTACTTACCAATTTGACTATTAACTATATAGGATCGATGTGTCTGAAATGCCGTAAATCAAGCAAGACAGATCATCGCGCATTATGGGGGTTCGAGGTCGTTCACTTATCATATCGAGCAGATGGTAAGTAATTTTTATTTAGCATATTTTAACTCTTTAACTGTTTAAAAAAAATTTATTAATTATTTTCAAATTGTAGAGAAACAAAGAGAGTGGTGAGCTTTCTGGTAGGATTAAGATCTACCAATGGATCCACCAGCGATGGTCAGAGGAGTGGACGGTGGAGAGCCAGGAGATTATGTAAATTTTTTTAACTATTTTTTTTGTTGGCATTTTGATATTCAATATAAATTTAAAATAGCTATAACTTTAATTTTCAGGATCGTATGATAGAGATTAGATCCCAGCCTACCCCTTAGGGCTCGACTGTATCCATAGATGACAAGATCTGTGATTAGGTGCTTGATACGAGATCCTGTTAGGAGACTAGAGCATGGGATCAGAGCTCTCCCATCCTCTCGCTCATCCAGGACTGACATCCATGCTCCTACGATATTCGATTGAAGGAGCTATAGAGGCAGACTGCTAAGGATCGACAGCAAGCTGCTGAGGATTGATAGCAAGCTAATGAGGATTGATAGCTAATAAGGTAGATGATTGAGCTAGTAAGGCAGCAGTAGGCTGGTCTGTCATCCTCCACCCATTCTCCTTCTCCAGATACCGATGCTTGATGGCCAGTGACTTATTTTTGTATTTTTTTACTTTATTTTGAACCTCTTGTGATTATTAAATTTATTTTTCTATAATTATATTTTAATATAATAAAATTATCAAATTTAATTATTTATGGATTTATTGTTTGTATTTTTATTTTTATTTTATAGATTATAAATATAAAATATTAAAAATATAAATTAAAAATATATATATTTATAATTTTTTAAAAAAATATTATATTATAATTAGTGATGAAATTATTTGTGATGGATTATTTTCATCACAAATAATTTATTTTTTTTAAAACTTAATTTTTTTTAAATTATTTGTGACCAAATTTATCATTACAAATAATTATTTTTTATGATAGAATTATTTGTGATAGATTATTTTCATCATAAATAATTTATTTTTTTAAAATTTATTTTTTTTAAATTATTTGATATAATTTTTTTTCTTAACAAATAATTTTTTTTGATGATGGAATTATTTACGATGTAAGTTTTTTAAGACAAATAGTTTATTTTATTAATTTTTTAAAAAATATTTAATTTATTTATTAAATTATTAGTGATGAAAATTTTTCATCATAAAAAGTCAATTATTAGCGACGAAAATTAGATTTTCACCACAAAAAATTATCTACGACCCTATTTTTTGTGATAAATATTAGCGATAAAAATTCCATCGCAAATAAGTATTAGCAACAGAAATTTATTAATTGTGATGCTTTTTTTGCATCGCAAATAATCTTTTTTGTTGTAGTGAATGTCTAATTAAGGTACTTTTAATTATGAAATTGGGCAACTCCTTGAGCTCTACGGTATAGCACCCCCTTAAGGTCATAGTGTGCCGAGCGATTAGTGCCAAATTCCATCATTGGGATCTCGAAATGGATTGATAAAAGCAAATTTTTTTTTCTTGAAAAAAATTTGATTATATATATCCTCCAATTTGGAAGGATTGGGTCAAGTAGCTGAAGCTACAGTGAATATGAAAGTTGAGATCTATCTCTTGTAGAATTTTAGATTTCTCATGATTTTTTTTGATGTAATTTTTTATATTATTTCTATTAGTTATATCTATTTTGAGAAGTTATGATTTTTTTTTGTCAAAAAAAAAAATCTAATCCGAATTATGCAAGGACGGGCATCACTAGTATAAATAGATACTATGTGACTCATTTTGTTATTCATTAATGATAGAAAAGTTGCTAATTTTTTCATTTACTGTGTTTTCTTTCAAGAGATTTAAAGCAGATCGAAAGAATTATTTTCTTCTTCCTAATTAGATCAATACCATAAATAATGTGCTTGATGTCAATATTTCATCTAACTAGATTTTGCTTCATAAGTAATCAGTTTTGAGCGAGCAACCATACAAAAATTCTAATCTCGCGAGGAGCTCTTAAACAGATGCATTTAGAGCCTCGGCATACCTAATGCGTACATTGCAAATGAATGCATTAGTAGATTTAGCAGAGAACTTCGGATTTTTTTAAAAAAATATTATTTTTTAATACTTATTTCTAAATCCACCTCTCTTTCTAATTTATCCAAAATATGGTAGTTTGGCTGAGTGGGATCCGATGTGGTGAAATTGCATGTTGAACATGCGATTTCAAGCTGAAGTGGCACCCCATGGTCGATATTTTCAAATATAAATTAAAAATAAAATCGCATATTGAAAATATGATTTTACGATGAAATCACATCTTCAATATATGTTTTTTTTTCTCTCTCTCCTTTGTATCGAGGGTTTTTTTTTTCGATCTATTATATCGAGGTGCACGGATGGAGGATGGAGGGGGCATGAGCAGAGGATGGAAGGGCTAGAGCTAGAGGAAAGGCATGGTAGTAGTCGCATGGGGTGCGGGTTCATTGGGCCCCATGGGGAGGGGAAGGGGGGTTTGGTGGTCGTGCGGTGTGTGGGTTCGTCATGGCCTGAGAGGAGGGGAGGGGGTAGTGATCACGTAGAGCTGGGGCTGGATGGTGAGTGTGGCACGCACTACAAGAACATAATGATTTTTGCGATCGATTTTTTTGATTGAAATCTATGATCGATTTTGGAACCGAAATTTTTACGATCGATTTTACGATCGATTATTAAAAAAATTAATATAGCGACTGAAAAATATTGGTTGCAAAATAATAATTTTATGATCAATTTTGCAACCAAAAAGTGAATAAAAAAATTTATAAAATATTAATTTTATGAAATTTTGTGATCAATTTTGCAATCAATTTTTTGATCACAAAATTTTTTATATTTGCAACCAAACAATCGATCGTAAATATTTTAATTATTTTTTAATTTAAATATAGAATAAAAAATAATTCAAAAATTTTGCAACCAAAAATCAATCAAACTTTTTTATAGATTAAAAAATAATACAAAAATTTTGCGACTGATTATTCGGTCACAAATTTTTTAATAGTTGCAACCAAAAAATCAATTACAAACTTTTTTTATAGATTAAAAAATAATATAAAAATTTTGCGATCGATTATTCGATCACAAATTTTTTTAATAGTTGCAAGCAAAAAATCGATCATAAATATATTTATCATTGATTATCTAAATAATTATCATTAGAGTATTGTTACAAAAGACCACCTCGATCCGATAGCCCTAGCTATGTTGATCAATAAAATTTAATTTCGACGGTCACAAATGATCGTATGATAATTTGATAGATAGAGACTATTGATGAATCCGATAACTTATACGATAATCTCGATGATATTGTAACACACTATCAAAATTTTACTTCAATCGGATATCATTATCATGGTCAATTTAGTACAGAATGATTTGAGCCGTTAAATAAAAAACTAGTATCAAAAGGCCAAACAATATCTGATTATAAGATAATTTTTAGATAAATAATTATTATATTATTTAATTATTTATATGGTGATGATCGTAAAATTTAAACTATGCATATATGAACGATCTAAAACTATACGTCTCTTGAAACTAATTCTAAATGTCCTTTAAGCAATTATGCTTGCACTTTCATAAGATCTCCTTAACATGGATAGTTCATATATGTACAGTTTGGATTTTATAATCATCACCATACAAATGATAAAATAGTAGCAACATCATTTATCTAAAAATCATCTTAATCGATACCGTGGTTTTTTGATTACTCATTTTTTATTTAACGGCCAAATCATCATGTACTTAATTGATCATGATAATGATGTTCGATTGAAATAAATTTTGATAGTATGCTACAAATAT
>NC_026003.2:102694739-102805659 GCF_000442705.2 Elaeis guineensis
AAAAAAAAATTGAAGCAAATTTGAATCCTTGCATCGCATTAGGGAGGTAGGTAATGGCACCCAAACATACATTTTGTAAATGTTCAAACATACACATGATTCATGATTTTTTTTTTTTTTGAAGATATTATTTTAAACAAGATATTATGGATTGGATGCTACCAACCAACGGGGCAAAAGGCCTTGGGGTCGGCATGGTAATGATGGTTGCAAACCGGTCTGGTGACCCCACGTCTTCATGTGTCTTGTCGAGAAGGAATTATTGCCCACTGCGCGCGCCAGCGTGGCCGTGCACGGATGGGCCCACCGAGCGAGCATGCATGCGCGTCACAGGCTGGCGCCGTGATTGGTTGTCACATGATGTGTTGGGACCATCACACATCATTTATTTTATCAGTTGTGTTTTTTTGGAACCTTATTATATCAGTTTCATCAGCTGCCACCGGAAAACCGGACAGATGGGTCCGTGGAGGACCTCCAGTGGGGGATCCATCATCCAGGGCCAGGATAACATTGAAGCCTAGGGCGTATGGAGAGATCATTGGATGGATAGGTTGACCACCTCAGGAATAGATTTAAAAAAATATAGATTATACTTTTCAGAGAACTAAAGATAAATTTTTATCTTTAATTTTAATTTAAAAATAATTTTTTAAATAAATTTTATATAAAAATAACTATTCATTCTAAATATAAATTAAAAATAATTATTTATTTTTGATTGAAATTATCTTTATATTCTTATATCTTTTAAAATATTACAGTATTATATTATTATTATGCAGTATTTCTTTACAATAAGATAGTATTCCTTTATAATAATATAGTATTATATTATTGTATTTATTAGTACAGTATTTCTTTACAATAAGACAGTATGATATTATATTAGTATAGTATTTTTTTATGATAATGCAATGTTGCGTTATTGTATCATATTGGTGTAATATTTTTTTACAATAAAGTAATATTACATTATCATGGTATAGCATTACTTAACAATAATACAGTGTTGCTTTATAATAATATAGTATAACTTCATAATAGTATAGTATTACTTTATAATAGTGCAGTACTGTTTTATAATAGTACAGTATTGTTTTATAATAATATAGTACTATTTTATAATAGCACAGTATTGATTTATAATAGTGTAGTATTGCTTATAACTATAGAGATAATTGGATCATTTCATGCCATTTGGATAATTATTTTTAAGTTATGTTTTAAATGAAGAGGATTTTTTATCCGAAACTTAAATAGATAGCTACTTTTAAGTTTAAACTCAATTAGATATTTCTTATTACTTTATCCCATATTTTTATATAAAAAAATGATTAATATTCTTTCGCAAAATGGATCATACTCCATACAACTCTCTCAAAGTATTTTGAATTTTTTGGATCATCTATTTGCACATATCTCAAAATAACTATTATGCAAATCCAATAATAATTGCACATGTAAAAAATACATCATTTTTTTTTATAAAAAATGGAATCCCTATCCAAAATTATATTTGTTCATGGTTTGATTGGTCCACCGGTATGGTAGTAGATCTGATCCAACTAAAATTTTCACATGTATGATACTAGATGATGTATCGTACAAGTCCCATTACTATTTATTGATGGAGGTCAATCCAATGTATCACCTTATAAATTTAAAATTTATGTTCAGTTATGAAAGTATACAAAGGGGTGTAATCTAAGTCAAATTAGCCTTCCTATTAACCAACTTAATCATGTTTTACGCTTCTTTAAGTAGATAAATTATTTTTTTATAGATAGTATTTATTCATAAAATATAAAAAAATCTTATCCATCAAGGAGGTGGATAAGTCATTTTTTCGTCAATCAAAAAAATAATCTTTTTGTTTCATTTTCCTAACCTATAATAATAATATAATATTATTTTATATATAATATAATATAATTATTAAATAATAATATTTTATTTTTTAAATATATTATATTATTATAATAATATAATATGATAGTATAACATCTTATTTTATTAATATACTATAATATTAGTATCTTATATTATTATAATATAGTATAATATAATAATATATTATTTAATATATATATTATTTAATATATATATTAATATTATATAATATTATATAATATATTTTAATTTATTATATGAATATTATATTATATTATATTATACATCATAATATATATAATATAATATAATATAATATATTATTATATTATATATAATAATATTTATATAATAAAGTATATTATAAGAAATATGGATAAATTTTAGCAACTTATTCGAAAAACTAATAATGCAAAATAATATAGGTAACAGATTTTCTAACTATTTTTTAATATATAAAAAAATATAAATAAATTATTTTTTATCTAAATATTATTTGAAAAATATTTATTTAAAAAAATATAAAATTTTTGATAAATTTTTTATCCTCAAAAGAATAGAAAATAAAATTTATTCGCCTACTACTTTTTCTCGTCCTCTGAATCTCCAATTCTGGTTACTCCAATTAATAGTGCTTTCTATTATAATAAAAAAAATCCAAAAATTTTAATCAATACTTTAACCATTAAACTGTCGATTATGAAACAGTAAACGTTATGCCCCGTGCCATACCAGCAACTATTTCAAAACAAAAAGCAACTACTAGAAGTAGGAAGGATTACTCGAAATGCTAACAAAACACAACAAATTGTTTCTGTTTTTGATGGCAAGGGAAGCAACACAATAAATGGTTTCAATGTTGCAAGAATTGCGGTTTTAAAATGCAGTTAAACACGCTGCAATGTGTCTTTTTCTTTTTTTTCTAGTTATTGGTAGATAAGTGACATGAAAGCGAAGCTCTTGCACGTGAGACAAGAATTGGAATTAGGAGAAAACACCAGCATCTTAAAGGTTCAAATAGAATACTATGACACCTGATATGCGTGGTATCCGAAGGAGGAATTGTTCTCTCCCATGCTACATGTACGAAACTAGTAGTACATGATACTAGTAAGGAGACAAAAAAGATGCCTGCCACTAGGTAATGATCCAATCACCAAACAGGCCCTTTATAACTTTTCCTAAAGCTAAATAACTCAAAGCTTCTATGTTTATGTCTCAAATTAAAATTAAGAAATTAGTCAAATATAAAAGAATAAGTTAGGATGTTAGTTTCAAGGGGTCTGTTTATGATCTATTTCCTTTTAGGTTCAGCACAACACCTTCAACATTATTGTTTAGCGCTTCCAGGGGTTGCACTAGTATATTTGTCCCATATAAATTGGAAAAAGCATGAGGGAGAGTTGACCAACTCTGAGAAACAATGATGAATTTATCAGAACCTATAATGGGTTGTAGACTTGGGAGGTCTTCGAGCTGTAACAACTGGTTCCTGATCATTGCATCGCCATGAGACTTATGGTATATCAGTAACCTACGTGTATATAATATGCTCTTCTATTTCTGGCATGTCATAAAGAGGCTCGTTGTACATCTTACAAGAGCAAACAGGACATCTATGAGGAGTTAGGGCTGAAAATTTTGCCTGGGAGGGAGGGAGGGAGGGAGAGAGAGAACAAGGTTTTAGCCACAGTATTTACATTTTTTTATATTTTATCTAATGATTGATCATGATTTAGATCGACTTAAAGGATTGTGCAGATCTTTTTCATACCTCCAGTGTGAGGAGGCTTAAAACCCATGAAGCAATTGAAGTGAAACAAGAAAACAAAATAAAAAGGATGAAGACCAAAGAGATGAGCTGGATTAGATTCAAAGAAAGAGAATATGTTGCCCTTCAATTTTCTATCCCTTAGATAGACTAAATGATTTTTTTTTTTTTTTTTTTGTGATTGATGATTAAGGATACAGCAATGCTGCCACCCAGCTTTTATTAAACAAGAAAGTAAAATTTACAGAGCTGGTTGATAAGGAAAAATTTGCTAACCATAAAAGGAAAATGAATCATAGAAGCGGGGACAATAAAGGGGTTGTTACAAGGAAGTTTAAGAGAGAGCAATCAGCTAACTAGTTACTAATTTAATGAAAACACCTCTTAACATTTTTCACTTCCATTTTTTTTTTTGTGTTGCTCAACATATGAATTCAAAGTGGAAGTTGAAGAGTCTGAATTCCTTCATTAGTTAGTTGATAGCAGATTTGGAAGGTTTTTCTAATCTTGGACCAATATTCCAGCAAAGGAAGGTAATACGTTGCAGTTATAGATGGTTGACTGGTCGTTGAAGTATTGAAGGCCTTCAGTTGCAATTGATGACAGCGAAGAGCTCTTTCGAAGAAAAATTCTTGCATTCCTTCTAGCACGAAATAAAAAGTGTCAAAGAGACGAAGCATATTAAAAGCAAAGGAAACTAATTGACTTTGATGTAATCCCAATAAATATATTCTTGATGCAGTTCATTTGTAAGATAATAAGCAAACCAAAAGAAAAATAAAGTGGGCATCAAGAAAGGAATTCAATTGAAAAGAGAGAGAGAGAGAGAGAGAGTGATCAACTTCCAATCAATTTGATTACATGCATACTTAATACATCAACCCCAAAATGCAATTTTCGGGAGGTCAAACCTCCACTCTAGAAAAGAATCCTAATTCTAAGATAAGGGGCTAAGAGAGCCCACTCAATGTAGACACCATGTAGTTTGTGGGAGGCTGCAAGAGAGATCAAATGAAGTTTTCTTGTTCTTATAATGCAAAATGGTTGTCAATTCCACCAATAACTACCTTCTTCAGACGGTTACTTGGTAACTTCTTTATTGGTGGTTGTCAACATTTTTTTACATGAATAACTTTTTTTAATTATTATAACAACCTTTCTTATATAGTTAAGTTTACCAAAAACTATTTAAAAATAGACTCCAATAACTTTTGACAAAATCCATCATAATTTTTTATTGTCTGGATCTGATACTGCTTTTAATATTGCTTGTAAAATCTTGGCTAAAGCAAATGTGTCTTGGCATTAAAAATCTAATGACCTTTAATCAAGCTCTTTTGGCCAAATGGGGATGGAGATTCATTATTGTTGATAATGGTTACTGGAGAAAATCTATTTCAACTTTATATTTTAAGAAGTTTAAGCTTTCTCCTTGTTGAACATCTAGGAGATTATGCGCTAGACTTTGGCAGGATATAATCTCTACCCTTCCCCATTTCGGAATCGATATAAATTCCTAGTGGGTAATAGGATTGATTTTTGCTACTGGTATGATCCTTAGATTTGCAACATCCCTCTTAAAACTCCTCCCAGATCTCTACAAAGCAGCTTGTAGAACAAAGATGAGTAATATTGCATCTTGCTTTGACCATGCTTCTTCTTCATGGAACTTAAGATTCTCTAACCATATGCCTGTGGCTGAATCTCAAAGGGTTTTCCTCCTTTCACTTCTCTAGAACTACTCGTTATCTTTTGTTCCAGATAAATTATATGAATTGAAGAGGCATAAATTGGCCTTTGGCCAAAATTATTTGGAACTCTTGTGTGCCTTCTAAGGTCAAAGGATTGTTTTGGTTAGCACTTCTAAACAAGCTGAACACTTGGGTCTTGTTACAAAAGAAGCTAGGAAAGTTTTGTGAAAATTGTGGATAATGCAACCAATCTCCTGAATCGATGATCACCTATTCATTGATTGTCCTTTTTCAACTGTTATTTGGGACAATTATTGCTCTAAAATTGGGTCTGGTTCTCTTCCTCAAAGTCTGGTTGAGCTTTTCACCTCCTGGATGAAAAATAACTTTCTTTCCAATCTGCAATCTATTATTACTTGCTTGCTGATTGCAATCTGTTGGATGATCTGGAATAAGCGTAACTCACACATCTTCCTCCACAAAGCTTGCTTCTCTGTTGTAGAGGTGGCCAAGGCCATTAGACTCACTATGGATTGGTCCATCTTGGCTAAACAAAAAGATTTACCTGGGTTTTCTTTGATTCTGAACAAATTCTGAACTCAGTCAATTTGAATTGGGTATTTGATATTGATGGAATCTATCAGAAGGCTCTTTGAATCATGACTATTATTTTACTTGGATGCCTTGTTTTGTCTGAATTGGAACTCTGTTAGCAAGTTCTAGAGACGATGATGATGGGAACTTGTCATGGAGGGAAGCAATTGTTGATTTGCTGGCTGAGCTTTATCTAAACTTTTATTGCAAATATTTTGGTGGTGATAGTGGCTCCTAATGGTTATATCTTATTTAAGTGGCTGTAGCTACCAAAGCAGCGCAAACTGTAGCTGAATTTAAACCAAATCCAGCTCATGGACTTGTTCCCAATTTTACAAAATGCATTCTACTCTCCATATGCATCACAAATGTACGTATGTATTTAGATGGTTTAAATTTTAGTGAATGAAACATAGACCTGCTAATGTGTTAAGATATAAATTCAGAGAATAAAACCAAGTCTATTTTCTAAGGTATGCATATGTACGAAGTTTCAAGATGAGAGAATGAAACTGAGGCCTATACATATGAACTGATTATATTTTACATTATAAAACCAAGTCTAAAAACCAAAACTGTACATGTACATGGATTTCATTTCAGTTGAATCAAAACTAATGTCTACTCATTATGCTTATAATCCAGTGCGAAGATAATACCAAACAGCAGCATTAAAGTGGAGATATGTTGCTGTGATCTTCTGAACTCAGAAGAGTTTCCACAAGAACTAATGGAAAAAAACTGATCATGAGTTCCTTATATTTGTTTGCCCTCAACAGACATCTAAAAATAGTCTCACCATGTACAAACATATTGCTTTTACTATTTGCCTCCACCTTGAAGTTTGAGACTGAAATATGCAAAACTTGAAACAATCCAAGATAAGATCATGAAAATGCATCCATAAATTTTTAGAAAATAACCCATTTGAAGAGTTGAATTGCTTGCCTAGAAACTTGACCAAGGACCTTACAGTCATTGGCCCTCATCCAGACTCTGATTCAACATGGACGAGAACGAGTGCTGCAGAATCTCAGTAAAGCGGATAAAATTGTAATGCACCTCAAGAATGCGATGTAATAGTTAGATTACGCTAAAAGTAGACTAAGATTTTACAACGGTTGATTTCTTTTGTAGGTGGAAGCTTTATGAGCAATGCTCATTGCCCAAGGCTCTATCAAAAACAACTTAAAACATCAACTGCCTCTACTGTCTTCAAAGGGCAACGAAAAAGGATGTACCAATTGATAATAAAGGATATGTATATAATATCAACGGACAAGCCATATCTAATATATTTAGAGTAACTTCATGAATCCTAAAACCTTACAAAATCTGCCACCAGTCCACCTAAATTTACTTCAAATTCTAAACTACCTACTGTTGCTGCTTCTTCTCTGTCAAACGGATGTATAGTGCAATTAAGCTGCAAATCTGAATTGTAAGCTCTTGCAGTCATAGTCCTCTAGTATAATTCCTCCGAATTATTTGGATCTTACTTATTTCTGGTATCTCAAGAATGACCTAACTAATGATGTGGATCGACTTAGCATGGACAACAAAAGACAACGAAATATATGAGTTCATGTCAGAATCGATCAGCATTCCTGTCACGCAGAGCCTTGGTGATAACCTTAAATTCTTATCAGCTAACACTCGTTTTTGGCAATCCTCTTACTCAATTCTTTTGCAGTCAGCATTAGCTTTCTAGTTTTGATGAATAAACTCTCTGATTGTCTCAATGGAATGAGATAGTCAAACAGCATAATCAGAAGGATCCTGATCATCTTATTTCAGAGACCCAGTGGTCAACAGAAAATAATGGTATCATCTCCATAGAAATGCTGCTACTGATAGACCATACACAAGCAATAACCATTTAATTTCAATCCACTCCAATAGGCTATAAAACAAGGCTCTTTTTAGAAACAAAGATTGAAGTCCATCTGAAAGCAATAAGCAATATTTAATGAATAAAATAGAAGCAGTCTCAATCATAAAAATGGTGCTTAGGGGGGATTAGATACAGGGAATGAGAGATGGGGTAGTCACTGGCTGAGAAGAAGGGGACCAGAGCAGGAGTTGGCAAGTGCATGTCGTTTCCCTGGACCGGTATGTAATAATAGCATAACATATACTGGATTACATCCAAATTCAAACATATATTGTTGATCTTTCTCTTAATTGTGTTCACTGGTTTACATGAAATAGCACATATGATATTGTGTCAGCATGTATTCTAAAGACACCACTCCTTGCAATCCTCATTGCTAGCATATAATAACGATAGCACTATACTGGCTGTTGGATGAAACAGTGGATTTTTAGTTGTTCCTTGTTGTTTAGTATAACATCAATCCTTCACTGTCCATGCATAAGAGTTATTAGTCATTTCTAAAATATGCTTTAGTACACTTGAGATCCTTAAAACTGGGATGAACATCTTTATTTATTAACCTCTTGTGCATGTATTCTGATTTCATGACCAGGGCCTGTACATATGTGGTAGCCTGTTTGTTGACAGAATCAACTGTTATACATGCATACTACCTTTGCGGATTACCATCCTTTTCTTATCCTGTGTTTTATGATACAATTTTGGTAACTATATAAGGTATGATTTTATGAAAAAAATCATGTGTGGACATGTTAATATATCAGCCACAAGTTTGTCCCTCAATGCATAGATGAAATAAAAAACTGAATAAAAAACATTCCATAGTCGATTTCATATTTGTATGCAGCTGTTTGGCTGTTCCCCTATCATTATTCTCATTGTACTTTCTGATTTCAAATCCTTAGAAAAAAAAAAAAGAAACCATATAATTTAATTCATTTGATTATGTTTTTAATATTACAAAATCATCCTATCTGTAACTACTAGTATGTGAAACCTTTTCTCTTGAGCAAATTATCTATCACATAATTAAGCTCATGGATTGGAGTCTGACCCATGGACTTCTCATAAAAAGACAGACCCAATTGGTCCGGTTATGCGTCAGGACTCGGCCTATCCAGCTCACTTGGGCCCTTACACAAAATAACCCAACGCATATGACCACATGGTAAATCATTAAAATGTAAAAACTAAAGATTTCTGCACCTAACTTTCAGATTATATTGATGCAGTGCTGGTTTCGACAATTCCAAGTTATTATCATTTCAAACATGCTCTATTTTCTTTTCTTTCTAATTTAATCTTCTAGACATGTTTTAAAGGTTTAATACCGGCACTGCCCAAGTAAAAATTTACGTGGAGAAACTTTTAATACACCTATGTGCAACAATCGTTGATATAAAAATCATACTTACCAGAATGCATGAACAAATAGAGAACATGCCTTCAAAGCCAATACCACCTTTTGCAATGTTGGCATCTTCCTTCACTTGCATTAAACCATTACCTTCTGGCAACAATAGAAATCTAAAACCTTTGGCCTTTTTTTCCAATACAAAACTAATTTAAATTCAAGACTCATCCCTTTCACTTATCCATACAACTTCGACGAAACTGCACATCATGGGCAATGAGGACATTCATGACTTAAAGTAACCAACTCATAGTTTTTCATTGACATGGAAGAGCTGCACTCACTATGACACCACATATATATAATGCCTTATCTTGCGCTTGGATGGTGACCCTTCTTTTGATTAAGGTTGCTCTTCTTTTCTATATGTTGGGGAAGTTGTCCAACTTATCAAGCAGAGAGAGGTACAAATTAAGTTGGTAAGGCCATGTCTGCACAGATTGATTGGACTGAATAGCTTCCTCGCTGTGGAAGGAAACATGAACCGATGCCATCACCGAAGAGGAGAAAATTATGTCTGGAAAATTACATATCAATCGTTTTGTAGGGAAACAGTATTTGGATATGACTGCCAAGGTGATCAGTAGGCATCTTTCCACCTAGTGATCAGGTGACAAATGAAGATCATCTTTAGCCATGTTGAGTGACCATAATTTATTTTATTTTCTTCTACGTTTATTTATTTATTTTTTGTACAAGGTGAAAAAGCTTTCAGTTTTGAAAGTTTCCATGCATGTTGCAAAATAATTCCTTGATGTTATGTTCGATCCCTACTTGTATAATTGAGCAATGCACACTCATGTCATTATCATTCTACTTACATGCCTATAAATACTTGCAAAATAAACCACTTTAGATTGCTGTGACTTCGTAATTGTAGAACGGGTAGGTCTCCTTCTCCTCTACTTTTTAAAAACCATTTTCAATAGACTAATTCAGCAATGCTCCCTGACATCATTATCACCCTCTCTTCATGCCTACAGATGCTTGGAGGCAAAATTATTCTGCATAGCACCGCGCGGATGAGTTATGTGATTGGTTAAATAACGTTGGATCTTCCATCCAAACCATGCAGAGATTACACAGGAGCTGCTTTATTCCCTGCGCTCCTAACATGGTTAAAAAAGACTCCTTGTGGTAGTGTCCAACATTATAACATCTCCTACTACATCTGATAGTATATCTTCTTGAGAAGTCTCCTTCCACAATTATGTGATGAATACCCAAAACTATTGCAACTTAACAATTATGTGATTCTCCTTGCTGCTAGAGCCAATAACTTCTACTGAATTCGCATAGGAATTTGCTTTGAAAGGCTGTTATTAGATCTCCTCTGCGATCCTTAATTACATATCCAATTCCTGATCCGCCATTTGGAAACAAAATTGCAGCAAAATTCCATTTACATACAGGTTCATGAGGAGCATCGCAAACATTTATCAAAGGATTTAGATACTCCACTTGCATCTTGTGCCCTTTAAAAATCCTCTAACATAGAGCATTGCCTTTTTCTCCATTGAAACTAGATCCTCAATACTTGCTTATCAGTAACTTCACTTCTTATGTCTCCGAGATAAAAACCAAGATTTACCATACCAATTGGTATTGTATCAAACCGGACATTACCGTATCATATAGGTACACACTCACATATCATACTAATATTCGATGCATTTTATCATCTCATACCGTATACTAACATTGTAATAAAATGATGTTGGTATAGGATCTGATATCAAGATGGCGAATCTTGTAAAAAGCAATCATCACGTGATCACAAACATGAGATGACATAGCTCATCATTTGAACACTAAGCCTCAAGATAAAAAAACTAAAATCAATTGAACGCTCACAAGATAAAACCTCTGTTACCAAATGAGGAACTATTCCATTCATTGTGGTCTTAATGAAGTCTTGCATTGAATTTCAGGAATCAATTTCAACTGCTGTAAAAAATTCTGGCCATCATCTGCCTATTCATCAAGTATAGAAACAGAATATCCTCAGTTGTAACTATTGGACCAGAACAGACCAGAACAGAATTCTGGATCGGAACCCAATACCAATCGTTTGTTTTATGATCGGTACCCACATGATCATAATATTCCTCTTATCTTAGGAATAATATATCTCTATAGTTGTAACTGGAAAACAGAATACTTCTACGGTTATAACTCCATAAACTTGAACACCTTATATATACTGTTATTAAAAATGATAATGCAATGCAGTCTTTCACAAAAGATATCTTTCTTTTAGGGTTGTTAAACCTATTAAAAATATCTTCATCATTGACAATTAACCATTCCAACACATTGATCTGGGAGCAAGAGCTATATATTGGAACAAGCATCAAATAAACCTGCATCTAAGACATGCAAGGAAACATCTGAAGATCCAACTTTTTTCAAAGTTGACTTTGCAGCATAAAGCAGAATTCATTCGACAGGTGTGGGCAAAACAACAACACCAATGCTAATTAACCTTGAATTCATAGGTCAGAGTTGAACCCCTACACTTATCCAATACACTGGGAAGATAAGATCCCTTGGCTCAAATATAAAATCCTTCTCATCAAAAGATAATCAGGCACTGATGAATATATTCTAAAGAACATCTACTCCCATCATTCATTCTTTACCTTGTGCCAAGTCTTATGATGACTCAAAAAAAAGGACCTTACACCTAATTTTCTTGAACAAACAACAGCATTGTTGGTGGCACATCACTCATACAGTAGGGCATCTAGTGGGGCCACCTCTCGTCTGTCTGGTATTGTAGGAATTGCAACCAGGGCACTTGTGAGCCACAATGTGGAAGTGGACATTGGACCTCATTCCACAATCATTGCAAAGGATCCACACCTGAAAAAATACAAATGAACAGAAAAATTTAGAACCCATTGGCAGTACCTTTTTATCCAATTTACGTTCATTTTTATGAAAACTAATTATTTTGATTGTTCTTACCATTTTGTTCTGGTACATTTCAGGCATTGGTGTCGAAGCAATCTGTAATTTGTTGGAAGGAAATTTGAGTACTAGTTCAGCAAGAATGGCTAATAATTAGTGAGAAAATCATAGTACAAATAACTTAGACTACCTCTTGATCAAGTTTTTTCCACACACCAGACATGTCACAAACTGATCTCGAGCAAACAGGGCATGAGAATCTGCAACATAATAAATCATGAATATCCTAACCATTACAAGTCATGAGAATTTATCAACATGAATATAATAATTTACTATGTTTTTTCCGGATGAGAAGCTATCAGCTCAATACATTCTTCCTTTTCACTTACTGAAAATGCAGCCTCATCTCCTTCAGGCATGCCAGATGTATTGTGTGACCACATGGCAATACACTGATGTCCTTGGTTGACTCAAAGAGATACTGATTACACCGAGAGCGAACATCAAATTTGTGGAATATTAGTAATAGATGACTCACATAATAATTAACTGATCAAGTAAGCCTACCTCAAAGCAAACAGGGCAGTTATGATGCATTGCTCCTTCCACACAATGGTGTGAATCCTTCAGCATCATACTATAACAACATCCTGAAATGGATCTCACAAGCCGTAAAATGTAAATTTACTCATACCAGAGATGGAAGAAAACCACTTACAAAGAATAATTGCAGGAAAAAAATATACCACATCGATAGCAGTGGAAAAAGTTCTTCTCGCCCCCAGTTCTGTTAAAACAAATAAACATAAAGAAGAGTGTGAGGACCAACCAAATCACATGAGTAAACAAGACAAAGGATTCAGAATAATGATATTCAATGATGCTTGAGAAAATCCAAACCTGCAGATCCCACATCCATCACAATGGTACTGGTTCTTAGAAACCTTGAAAAAGAAACCAAGCTTGTCAATTACAAGTTGATCAACACAAAAATTTTCATCTATTATAAGACAGAACAAAAGGGATGTCAATAATGTGTATTCTGACATTGTCATCGAAGAACTTGCACTTGGCACAACAGTATTTTCCCATGCAAACCCCACAGTTTGAGCAATATTGTTGAACCTGATCATCAGAAACACCAAAAAAACAAATAAGTTTGGATCCAGCATCATTTTTCACAACCTCAGAATTGTGAGCAAAGAGGGACAAGATAAAGTGGTCCAGAGTTTGATCTTAAAACTTACATCTTGCTCTGTGTCACAGAGGGAGCAGATAACCTGAGACAACACAAAGCAAAAGAATCAATGCAAGGAATCATTCGTTATCTTGAAAGATAATGATTCCATCATTACTAAAGAACTAAGAAAACTAAATGAGGAGATAAACAATTTAGAGCATAAGGAAGATGTGGGGTCCCTCCAAAAGGGTAGAGTCTTATCCAAAACAATCACCTTTTCAACAAAATCACAATGTCCAAAACAAAACCCAGAATTAAAGAGACCAAGTTCTCTCAACAGCACAAAAATTTCAAAAAAGAAAAGGTACAAATGGAAGGAAAAGAAAGAGAACCCCAAGGAAAAGGTCAGCGAATTGAGTATGGACAAAAGTAGTGTACAATAACAAAGATGTGTAGCAATAAAAGTTAAAAGCGCAACCCATCCACAAACTAGCATCTTTTCTTAAAAGAAATGAAAAGATCTCTAAAATTTCACAACATATTCCTGACAATGAAACAGATCTTTTTTTGTCAAAACTATCAACGAGAAGTCCTTATGTAACACTAATAAGAAGGAAAAAATGGAAAACTGGGAATGGGCAAAACAGTGTACAACTACAAGCATATCTATGAAAGCATTAAAAGCCCAACCTTTTTCACTTCGTGTCGAGGAATCTCGTGCCGTTCCCGTAGGTCAATTTCCAGGGAATTCTGATCAAATTCATTAGATAAAAATGAGATTAATTTCATTTTCACGCAAGAAAAATGTAACCTTTTCAGAACGCAATCTCGTATAAAAAACAGAGAAAAGGAAAGCAATCAAGAATGTCACCTTCACTTCGTTGTGGCAATGCCTGCAGTCAAAGATCTCGCCACAGCAGGGCGCCCTTATCTTGCATCTCCTCCTATAATGGGAGCACCTAATGCAATCAAATAACGCCATCGCAATCAAAATCAAAGCCCAAATTTCCAATATAAAATTTGAAAAAAAAAAAACCAAGTTCGATTTTTTTTTTTTTTGGTCTCAACTTTGAAGGGCTTTCAAACAGTAATATGTAAATAATACCATACCCATGCTGCCCAGACGCCAAGTCCACCTCGTTCAATGCCATTTCCAAGCGATCTCTGGAATCCGGATCGCAGCAGAACAGCCTCTTCCGCCAAAAAGATCTTCTTTTATCTCCTCTTAAGATCTGAACACTCCCTAATTCATCTAATTACCTAAAACAACCCAGAAATTAAACCCCAAATATTACAAAAAAAAGATTTTTTATGGAAAACTCATCTACAAATCGATCGAAGGAGAAAAGCAAAAACATTTTTTTCCCTTTCACCTCTCAATCCATCTCTATCCTCCCGCCATCAATTCTCACCTCTCGTCGCCCACCGACGACGAGATACCCTTCTCCCCGATCGTTAAGGAGAGCCATAGAGGCCGGAGAGAGAGAAAAAGAGAGAGACGGAAGGGTTGGCACTTGGCAGAGACTTGATATATGGCTTCCTCTCCGCCCTTCCCCAGAACCACACGTCATCACCCGGATACACGAATGTAAAGCATGGTTCCGGAGGGAAAGGAGAGCAAGCATAGCGGTACGGTAACGTTACCGGTGTCCGAGGCGGTGAGGAGAGCGCAAGGGGCCAGGGGAGAGGCAGAGGGCGGGCGGCCATGGGAATGACGGAAAGTGGCGCGGGGACGGAGATCTACAAGGAGGGGGAGGGGTGGGTGTCGTGGGGCGCGAAGTCACGTGACGCCACGTCAGCGCAGTGTCGGTCAAAAACTGTGGGCTGCCCGTCTGTTGGGTCCGCCAATGGTTGCCGTAGCTGGTTTTGGGAGGGGATGCAGTGGTTCGTGGGGTGGAGGTGATGCGGGTAATATCCAGATCTATTTTTATACCTAAATCAATTTATATAGGGGTAAAAATTTAAAAATTTGATTAATATTTATATTTATATTTATAAAAAAATATGAATATCGTTATGTATAGATACCGTGATCTGTGTCCGAATATCCATATTTATTTATAATTCTATATAAAATTATATAATATTTATTATTTTTAAAAAATATACAATCATAAAAATATATATTAATTTAATTTAATATTTTTAATCAAATTTTAATTTATATTTATAATAATATTTATATTTTAATATTTAAATTATATTTATATTTAGTTAAAATAAATATAAATATAAATTTTATATTTAAATAATATTTATAATTATATTTATATATATCTGATAAAAAATATGAATATGAATATGCTGATATCCAAACAGTAATTCAGTTTCAAATTTAGTAATGGACAAATGGAGGGATCAACATCGGGTCCCCAACACATTAGATACACGTTGGAAGGAGCGAGGTCGATTGGTCAGCTACGG
This sequence comes from Elaeis guineensis, assembly GCF_000442705.2. Taxonomy (NCBI): domain Eukaryota; kingdom Viridiplantae; phylum Streptophyta; class Magnoliopsida; order Arecales; family Arecaceae; genus Elaeis; species Elaeis guineensis. The sequence goes on from NC_026003.2 coordinate 102,710,520, forward strand.
CTTCGTGGGCGAGCGAGGTTGGATGGTGACAGGTCACCAATCGTTATCTTTTTTTTTTTTTTTGGGTAAAGAATCAATCGTTATCTTTGGAGAAGGGTTTTTGTTGACGAGGCTTTTTACGGGCAATAATTGGGATGACTTGGGGACCATGGTCCGTGCTTGATGAGCAAAGTTTGCATCATGCTTTCAAAATTCAGTACTTAATTAAGTGGAACTGAGCTTGTTTTAGCGGGAGCGCAGGTACGAGCTTCGTTCCCAATCCTCCTACGCTATTGTTGGCGAATACTTTGCTCTTCAGATATTTATCATATAATTAATAATTAGTTAAAAATTTTTATATAGTATTGGATGTATAAAAATAATTTTTTTTATATCCGATCATATTAAAAAAATTATATTTAAATAATAAATTAATATTCATTCAAAATTTTAAGAGCAATTCATATTTTCAACTACCTATATAAATAATTTTAATTATAAAAATATAATAATATCAAACATTAATAATATAATTTAATGTGAAGAAGTATTTTTTTAGATAGCATAACAAAACTCATTTAAGAAGCTGAGTTGGCAACACTTCAATACTCCTTCACAGAGTATTGTTATATATATATATATATATATATATATATATATATATATATATATATATATGATGGTGATTAGACGATAGACTTATCATAGAGAATAAATATTAGGAAGGTCTATGGCTGATTTTTTTAATTTATTTTTTTAATATTTTATTTGATTATCATAGATATATTTATTTATATTTAGTTTAATTAATACAACCATTTTACCAAAAAAAAACTCTATCAATACTTTGGAAGAATTATATTTTATTAAAATATTAATACCTCGATATATCTGAAAATAATTTTTGCATATTTGGTTGACCATAAAAAATGAAATTATACTGGTTAAGTATTTATTTTTTTTGAAAAATTATATAAAATTTTTGTTATACTCTTAATAAAAGAAAAAAATTTATTCATTCTATCTTTTTTTTTTAAACATTATCCTAATTTTTAATCCAATTTTTTCACATTCTATATTAATTTTAATTTTTTATAAAATATGAGAATCTTATTTTCATGGAATAGCTACATTTTCATCCTCTTTTGTATATTACAAACTCTCGTTGAACATTAGGTATTTCTCCATTGTTTTCTTTAAATATATTTTCGTTCCTTCCCTCCTTGCGAACCAAATGAATCTTAACATCCCATCAAATGAGGTGAACATAACTTAAATTCCCCATCTCCATCTCTCAAGAGTCAAGCCGAAAGGAAAATGCCATTTGACACGGAGATTAAAGTTTTTTGGATCCACATAATGCTGGCATGTCTAGTGATGACTCAACCCATACTCTGTCCATTTTATTGACTTTTTACTAATAGCGTCAATGGTCTCGTGTCATAAGGCGCAATCAAGCCTTCTTTTCTTTCTTTTTTTGATATTTAATATTTTCTTCCGACATTAATGCTTATTGAGTCATCTATCATCTGTTTTTTTTTAATAGAAAAAGAGAGATTAGGAGGAGGCAGTTTGGCATAGCTACCTCCTCTAGATATGACTATAAGATCCTAATTCCATTGGAAAATATTCGATTCGGAGGATAATTTTAGGAAGGGATCCTCCTCCCCACCATATGGCCGAATCCAACGGATGAGTACATCACCCCAACATCAATGAGATCTGGTAGATCAGAACCCGCTTCTAATACCTATATCTGACCATCAGGATCAACTCTCTTCCAGTCATTCGTGTCTTGGCATTTAATTTATCATCTGTTTAATGTGGATTATATATTAGATGATTGAATATCCAGATCCATATCGAAAAAAACTTCTGCTAAAAAAAGAAATGGATAGCATTGTAATTGGAGAGCCTGATTAGGATAACCTTGTGAGAGAGGATCCAAACTCATATCATCTAATAATTCAAATACATTATGCAGCTGAAACTAGAGGAGTTTTCCAATTCCCATTATTTGATTCTTCTATACTCCTTTGAGCTAACTCATGTTCATATGGCAGCAAATAATGCTGCAGATAGGATGATGAGTTATTTAATTAACTAGCTTATAATCCTATACTATGCATAAAATATAATTTTTTTAAAAAATATTTTATTTTATTTATCTATTCTATTATATCTATTCTATATATATCTCAAAAATAATTAAAATCATAAAAAAATGATACTATAATCTACTAAACGTGGAACTTCCTATTGTGAAATTTGGATCGGATCTCAATTTTTCTAGATAAATACATATGGAAATCGAAAGAGTAAAAATTCAAAACCCTATATTAAGGGATACGCTAAGGAGAAGCTGGTCGGCCTTCGGGCTCCCATAAGGGGTCGGCCTTCGGGCTCCCATAGCTAGCACTAAGAGCAGACAGAGCAGAGTGACACTGGGAGGGGGAGAAAAAGAGAATAAGAAAGAGAGACAGAGGGCATACCTGGTGCAGTTGGTTGTCTTCCACCATCTGTTGTTAGTCATCTTTTGTCAGCGCTATGGAGAAAGAGGAAGAGCTTGCTGTTGGAATTTCTATAGGTGCAAGTGCATGTAGATTTCAAAATTTTTCTAAATCCAAAATGCAACGAAAAAATCAGATTAAAATACTTTTAATTTAAGTATGCATTCATCATATGAAAGCACCTACAGATCTAGTTCATATGCTGAAATCAACGTAAACTGACTTTAGGAATAACAAATGAAAGCCTGTAATCAATTCACATACTTGAATCACTTTCTCTTTGCTTCAAATCTGTAACTAGGGTTGAATCTAATTCAATCTCTGGATCTGGGTCTGGATAGATTCTGAATCAGCAGCATAAGCATCCTGCCTCTATGGGTATCTACATGATCAATCTCAATTATTTTCTCTTGGATCCTGCTTGCCTAAACCAAAGTCTAAATAGGCTTGAACCAAATTTAGTTCGAAACAGAACCCCTTTGATGATCCTTTTAATCTTTCTTTCTTGATTCTTGAAGAAATCAAGAACCTTTTTGATCTTTCAACTAATCAGGAAGAACAACAATCAAGAAATGGTTGTAACTAACTCTCAACAAATTTGAGAGCAAAGAGAATAAGAATCAAAGCAAGTGGCGCCAACTAATTGACACCACTCCGTATGTGCTGCCCACCCTCTTTTTGGCACTAAGGAAGGACGCCAAGAGAGAGAAGAGGCATAGGCTAGAGAGAGAAAGAGGAGGGAGGCGTGGCCCAGTGAAGGATGGCGGCAAGGTAGGAGGAAGAAAGATTGATTCTCAACTAAAGGGCTAGGGCCCTTTATATAGATAACTTAAGGATGTCCTAGTCAAATTAGGATCTCTCACTCTAATCATATTAGAATTTCTAGCCATAATATAGTTGGACCAAATAAATAGAGCGCCACACATTACACACCCTACTCTAGACGTCCCATCATATGAGATCCTATTGAATGCACAAATCAGCCCACATGGTTCCATAAATTCTCTTTAAAAGTTCTTAACTAAGAAACTCTTTCTTGATTTAAACTAAGCCATAAATTAATTATCTAACAATTAGATCTCATTGAATCAAATTCAATTAGATTTAAATCAAATATAGGAATTGGTTAAAACTCATCATATAAGTAAACCAACTACAAAAAAAATTGGATTCACCCAAGTATTAACAAGGTTAATATGAACCCAATTGGACTTCTCTAAATCCATATAAATTGGTGCTTCATAAGCTTAATTATAATTAATTCAGATTTTCTCTCTTTATATGTGATCTCATAGGTTCAATTCTGTCTGGTAGTAAGAAATACCATGATCTCCATCATAGGTATCACTGAAACCCTTTTCAATGGGTTGAAATAGTTTCGCTCCAACTCGACATGAATCATGGATCCAAAATGATCCTATTGAGCTCTTACAATTCATCAGTGATATCTAGTAATATATAATGGCGACCCAACAGAATCAAAATAGAATCTTTAGATGTAGTTAATATATGATATAATTTTTCTATCGTGAGTCCCAACTAAATGGCAGGTCATGAAAAAATCATCAAACATCATTATCAGTCATATGATAGATGTGATCAGCTCAAGTTCAATAGTGATTCCAAATGAAAAGTCTTTTTCATTAATCACATTGCTATAGCTATAGACTTGTGGACTCAGCTTCTCAAATCTCATAGGACTACTCTCTATTAAGATCGATAGATCTCATTTAGATGCATACGTTGCTTGCACAGCTCAATCAATTGAAGCCAATATTTACTACAAAAACTCATAATCAAGTTAATGTTTATGTGTAGTCAAACAATAGCAGTCTTACTGTGAGCAACTATGACATCGCAAGTCAAAAGATCAGTCACACAACTACAGCATCAAGATGATCACTAACGATCTAATAGAACTTTAGGTGATCTCTCATATGATCACGCTCAGTACTAGTTGTTCTCTAACAACTACCCACACTTTTCGTTCCGTGTCTTTACACTGTAGATTAGAGACTCATCTACTCTGAAGGAAACGAACCATGCATTGATCTATCTAGAAGGATCACCATCCCCATGAATATCTTATGACTGAAAGTAATTTAAAAATCGATCATACATATCTCTAATTCTTAATATTTGAGAATATGTATCGTAATATCAATTTTAAGGATGATTCAAAGATACATAACACTTAAATGAAAAAGAACTTATACTTTATTGATTAAATCAATAGTTTAAGTATAAATTTATGTCATAGAATAATAATGTGTCATCCAACAATTGACTTTTAGGACATACATCTAACTATCTCCTACTTAGACTAAAGCCAATTGGCCATTAATCTAAACCCCATCTTCTCAAGATGAGCTTCCATTTTAGGCTGGTTCAACTGCTTTGTCAGTGGGTCTGTCACGTTATCCACAGAGTATACTTTTCGCACTTCGACATATTGCTTCTTAAGGTAGTCACATATAATATGAAATCACTGTTTAATATGCTTTGATTTTTGATGAGATCGAGGCTCCTTAGCAAATGCTATGGCTCCATTATTATTACAGTACAACGATATGATATCTGATGTTATTTCATCAAGTTCTGTGATAAATTTTTTAAACCAGAAGCCTTCTTTTGCAACATCCGAAGTGACGACATACTCAGCCTCTATGGTCGAATCTATGATGATGCTCTGCTTAGAACACTTTCAGCTGACTGCATCACTATTGCATACGAACACATATCCCGATATAGACTTTCTTTTATCTGGATCTGACATGAAGCCCAAATCTGTATAACCCTCAATCCGTAATTCAGGTGCTCCTCCAAAGATCAAGAATAAATTCTTAGTCCTTCGTAAGTACTTAAGAATATTTTTCACAGCTATCCAGTGCTCTTCATCTGGATTCGACTGATACCTGCTCATGATACTCATAGCAAGGATAATATCAGTTCGAGTACATAGCATGATGTACATAAGGCTCCCAATTATCGAAGCATAAAGGATCCTACTCATGTGTTCGATCTTCTCAGAAGTGTTAGGACACATCATCTTGGAGAGTCGAATACTATACCTAAGGAGTAGCAAACCTCTTTTAAAATTTTTCATGCTGAATCGCTTCAGCACCTTTTCTCTGTATAGTTTTTGTGACAGGCCAAGTATCCTTCTAGATCTATCTCTACAGACCTTTATTCCAAGGATATAAGATGCTTCTCATAGGTCTTTCATGGAGAATTTCTTAGACAATCAAGTCTTGACCGAAGTCAGCATGAGAATATCTTTTCCAATAAGGAGGATGTCATCGACGTACAGTAGGAGGAAGACAAGCACGCTCTCATTGATCCTTTTGTAAATACAAGGTTCCTCTTTATTTTTTATGAAACTAAATGATTTGACTGCATCATTGAAGTAAAGATTTCAGCTCCGAGAAGCCTGCTTTAGTCTATAGATGGATCTTTGCAGCTTGCAGACTCGTTGATCACTATCACCAGATGTAAAACTCAGAGGCTGCTCCATATAGATATCTTCCTTAAGATATCTATTCAAAAAAGTAGTTTTCACATCCATCTGTCAGATTTTAAAATCATGGTAGACTACAACAATAAGCAATGTGCGGATAGATTTCAGCATGGCTACAGATAAAAAAGTATCATGATAGTCAATGCCTTCTCACTGACTATAATCCTTCACCATCAGTATTGCCTTATAGGTCTTTACCTTACCATCGGTATCTATTTTTCTTTCATGGATCCATTTACACCCAATAAAAATAATTTTCTTCAATGGATCCACTAAGGTCCATACTTGGTTCAAATGCATTGAGTCAATTTTTGACTTTATTGCATCTAACTATTTTTTGAAATCGATGTCAGACATCATCTTGTCAAAAATATCAGGATCATCATCATGACCCTCATCTCCCACAAGAAATGCTTCCTCTACACCATCTTTCAGCATACCTATGCATCTTTCAGGAGGATGGGGATTCTACTTGTCTACAAGATGGAGGTGGAACATTAACTACTAGCTCATTATAGATGGATTCTTGAGGATCTATAGCTCGTTGCTCTTGAGAGATATTCTCGTCAAGCTCAATTAACTTCCCACTATCACTGTCCTGGATAAATTATTTTTTTAAGAATGTGGCATTGCGACACAATCACATTATGATCATGTGAAAAGTAAAAGCAGTACCCAATGAATTTTTTGGGATACTCTATAAATCGAGCTACAACTGATCTATCCTCTAATTTGTTGGCTTTCTGTCTCTTGACATAGGCTGGACATCTCCAAGTCTTAATGTAACTCAGACTCGACTTCTTACCATGCTATATCTCATATGGTGTGGTAAGAACAGACTTAGAAAGAATCTTATTTAAAATATGCATCGTAGTAAGTAAGACATATCTCCAAATAAATAAGGATAAATCAGTAAAGCTTATTATGGATCGGATCATGTCTAATAGGGTCTTATTTCTCCTTTCGAATGCTCTATTGAGTTGAGGTATGCCGGGAGGAGTCTATTGAGAGACTATGCCATTCTTCTTAAGATATCTCAAAAATTTAACACTCAGATATTTCCTTCCTCAATCGGATCACAGGACTTTTATGGGTTTACCTGTTTGCTTTTCTACCTCATGCCTGAATTCTCTGAATCTTTCAAAAGCTTCAAAGTTGTGTTTCATGAAAAATACATATATATACCATGACAGATCATCAATAAAGATAATGAAGTAGCTTTAACCATCTCTGATCTGCATATCAAATGGGCCATACACATCAGTGTGTACCAGAACTAGTAACTTAGTAGCCCTTTCTCTTTATCCCACAAAGGGTAACCTAGTCATTTTTCTTCGAAGGCATGATTCACAGGTTAGAATCGACTTAGATTTAACTAAGTCAAGGATCCCATCCTTTTTCAATCTGTTTATCCTATCCTCTCCAATATGACTAAGCCTATGGTGCCACAAGTACTTATAGTTAAACTCATCTCTGGATCTTTTTTGGCTTACGGTATTTACTACTTGCTCATTTAAGTTCACATTAGCATCAACATGCAAGTGATAAAGACTGTCAATCAAAAGATCAGATACAATCAATTTATTTCATAAATAAATAAAATAAAAAGTTTTATTAAATTGAAAAATAAATCCATCCTATGCTAGTACAGAGATCGAAATCAAATTTCAACTAGCTACAAAAATAAAATAAGAGTCTTTTAAATATAATCTAAAGCCTGACGGTAATCGAAGAGGTTAGGTTCTAACGACTTCTGTAGCAATCTTTGCTCTATTACCGATCCAAAGGGTCATGTCACCTTCTCTCAACCTCCTATTTCCTATTAGATCCTGCATTGAAGTACATATATGAGCACTAGAATCAGAGTCCAATATCCAACTAGAAGTAGAAGAAATTGTTAGGTTAGATTCTATTATGAGCATACCTTCAGAAGGTTGATCATCCTTTTTTATCTTTAAGCTCTCCAGGTAAGACGGACAGTTTCTCCTCCAATGACCATCGGAGTTGCAATGAAAATACTTTTCTTTCTCTATAGCTTTCTTCGGAGTATCTTTCTTTGATTTGTTGTCCTTCTTCTGCTTCTTTGTAGGCTTATTCTTTTTCTTCCTTTGAGACTTTCTCTTGAAAGGTGTCCGCTCAACAGCAAGAATAGAGCCTCTTAAACTTTTCAAAGTACTCTCAGCAGTGATCAGTATATTGATCAATTCAGGTAAGTTGCAGTCCAATTTATTCATATAGTTATTTACGATAAATTATCCAAATAAACTGATCAGAGATTGGAGGATCAAATCTACCTTTAGCTCCCTCTGCATATTTAGCCCGAGCTTCTCAAGCGCCTTTAGGTCCTTGATCATAGTCATACAGTGATCGTGGACTGACTGCTCCTCATGTATCTTCATATTAAACAATCGTTTAGATAATTTAAAGCATGTGGTCCTGCTCTGCTCACCGTACAACTCTTGTAGTTGAGTGATCATGGCACGGGCAGTGGGCATGTGCTCATGCTGACTCTGTAACTCATTTAACGTCGAAGCCAGCACATAGCACTTCACCCTAAGATCATCATCTGTCCATTTGTCCAGAGCAGCTCTTTGCTCTGTTGTAAGAATGGGCTGGGGCATCCTGATCAAGTACATACTCAATCTTTTCAGATGTCAGAACTATTCTGAGGTTTTTGAGCCAGTCCTTATAATTTATACCGATCAGTCGATTGGTTTCGAAGATGCAGGCTAGTGGGTTAGAGGCTGACATTGTTTATTTATGAGAGTAGAGATTTTAGTTAGATATTTATATTTAAAATTATATTTGCTCTAGAGACTTTTAAATGCAAGTAGACTTCTACTATTTTTTCAGATTTTGATACTCTTCGGATGAAAAATAAAAATTTGATGTGACCAATGCAAAATTTTTAGTGGATATTATGGTCCCACCGATGTCGTGCATCTCACTTAACAATTATTGGTGACACGCACACTGATGCGTAGGTAACTTTTTGCCCAGATACTTCTCTAAGCATATTGCAGCGATTAGGTCTCTAAGTCATGAGAGCTCAGATAGCACATATTGCTCCACTCTTTAGTTAAGCCTGATCTATTATTCACAAGCAGGTGTGAAGCTGTTATTGAGTCTCTCAAATAATACATATTTGGTCCAACCCCATTTTCACCCTAGAGCAACTCTTTACTAGTAGAGTGGTTGTGTGTTCCCGATATAATTGAACCACTGTAATCAGTAGCATGTCCGTACTTCTACAACGATGAAAGATCATAAAGCTTAATATTAATTAGGAAGATTTAGGTTAGATCTCATCTAATCAGTCATCACATGACCGATCTAATTGGTATAGACTAAACTAAAACTCCTTAGCTATTAATGAACCCAATCATCCAATTGATTAGGTAAGTGAGACCAACGGAAGGATACATCATTAACTTGTCGTAAATAAAATTGTCTAGGTGAGTAGTCTCTCAATTAAAAACCATCAATTGAGACTTGTCTTAGACACCAAATGGCTTATTGGTTTCAATTAATCAACTTAGATGAATCGGATTCAAGCTATAAAGTCGGATTAGGTCCTTACGTTAACACGATTCTACATATGGAGTTTAATCAACTCAATCTACAATACTTATAAAATCATAAGCTCAATTGATCTTATCTAAATCAATATTTGACTCGGTTGATCAATAGCTACATCAATTTCAACCCAATATAATCTAATTGTAACCTAAGATGTAATTCATTGACATAATACAAAACTACCCATACCCAATGATTCATGCATACATTAATTTCAGATCATTGAAACAGATTTCAGATCTAAATTAATTGCATAAAAGGTAAATTTTTAGTTTTCGAAATACTTTCAGAATATGCACGCATTCATATATCATATACATAAAAAATTTTAGATTTTTTAGAAATCAATTTCAGATCTAAACATACCATCATATATTGCATATACAAAAAATTTAGATCACTAAAATTTAATTTCTAGCCTATGCATGCTTTCATGCATATGAACATATGGCTCTGATATCATTATTAAAATTTTTATAGGTACGAGTGCATGTGAATTTTAAAATTTTTCTAAATCTAAAATACAGTGAAAAAATTAGATTAAAATATTTTTAATTTAAGTACGCATTCATCATATGAAAGCACCTATAGATCTAGTTCATATACTGAAATCAACATAAATTAATTTTAGGAATAACAAATGAAAGTCTGTAATTAATTCACATACCTAAATTGCTTTCTCCTTACTTCAAACCTGTAACTCGGGTTGAATCTGATTCAATCCCTGGATCTGAATCTGGATGGATTCTAAATCAGCAACACAAGCATCCTGCTTCTATGATATCTACAGGATCGATCTCAATTATTTTCTCTTGGATCCTGCTTGCCTGAACCAAAGTCTAAATAGGCTTGAACTAAATTTGAATCGAAATAGAACCCCTTTGATGACCCTTTTAATCTTTTTTTCTTGATTCTTGAAGAAATCAAAAATCCTTCTTGATCCTTCAACTAATTAGAAAAAATAACAAACAAAGTGGTTGTAACTAACTCTCAACAAATTTGAGAGCAAAGAAAATAAGAACCAAAGCAAGCGGCACCAACTAATTGACACCACTCCGTATGTGTTGCCCATCCTCTTTTTGGCTCCAAGGGAGGATGCCAAGAGAGCGAAGAGGCGTGGGCTTGAGAGAGAAAGAAGAGGGAGGCGTGGCCCAGTGAAGGATGGCGGCAAGGTAGGAGGAGGAAAGATTGATTCCCAACTAAAAGGCTAGGATCCTTTATATAGACAACTTAAGGATATCCTAGTCAAATTAGGATCCCTCATTCTAATCATATTAAAATTTTTAGCCATAATATAATTGGACTAAATAAATGGGACACCACCCATTACACACCCAAAGCCACATCCTACTCTAGACGTCCCATCATATGATACACAAATCAGCCCACATGGTTTTATAAATTCTCCTCAAGGGTTCTTAACCAAGAAACTCTTTCTTAATTTAATTCAAACCATAAATTAATTATCCAATAATTGTATCTCATTGAATCAAATTCAATTACGTTCAAATCAAGTGTACGAATTGGTTAAAACTCATCATATAAGTAAACCAACCACAAGAGAAGTTGGGTTTACCCAGTTGCTAGTAAATTTAACATGAATCCAATTGGATTTCTCTAAATCCATATAATTTGATGCTTTATAATCTCAATTATAATTAATTCAGATTTTTTCTCTTTATGTGTGATCCCATAGGTTCAATTCTATCTGATAGTGAGAATTACCATGATCTCTATTATAGGTATCACTGAAATCTCTTTCAGTAGATCGAAATCGTTCCACTTTAACTCGATAAGGACTATTGATCCAAAATAATCTTATTGAGCTCTTACAATCCATCAGTGACATCTAGCAATATGTAGTGACAATCCAGTAGAATAGAAATAGAACTTCTAGGTACAGTTAATGTATGATACAGTCTCTTTATCGTGAGTTCCGACTAGATAATAGATCATGGATAAATCGTCAAACCTCATCATCAGTCATATGATAGATATGATCAGCTCAAGTCCAATAGTGATTTAAAATAGAAACTTCTTTCTACTAATCATACTGCTATGGCCATAGACTTGTGGACTCAACTTCTCAAATCTCATAGGACTACTCTTCTCCATCAAGATCGATAAATCCCATCTAGATGCATACGTTACTTGCACAGCTCAATCAACTGAAGCCAACATCTACTACAAAAATTTATAATCAAGTTAATATTTATGTGTAGTCAAACTACAGTAGTCTTACTATGAGCAACTGTGATATTACAGGTCAAATGATCAGTCACACAACTACAGCATTGAGATGATCACTGACGATCTAATAGAACTCCATATAATCTCTCGTAAGGTCGCGCTTAGTACTAGTCATTTTCTAATAACTATCCATACTTTTTGTTCAGTATTTCTACATTATAGATTAGAGACTCATCCATCCTAAAGGAAGCAAATCGTGCATCGATCTATCTGGAAGGATCACCGTTCCTATGACTATCCTATGATCAGGAGCAATTTAGGAATTGATCAAATATATCTCTAATTCTCAGTATTTAAGAATATGTATTATAACATCAATTTCAAAGATGATTCAAAGATACATAACACTTGAATGAAAAAAAATATATTTTTTATTAATTAAATCAATAGTTTAAATACAAATTTGTATCATAGAATAATAATGTGTCAGTCAACAATTGACTTCTAGAATATATATCTAACACTAACGATGGCAATGGTAACAATGATGCGTCATGGGAGAGGAGAGATTTTTGAGTAAGCAAGTCAGAAATTGAAACCTAATTATCCAATCAGGAGGAAGATGAGTCCCAATTGGACTCATCCTTTTTCTCCCATTTTTTTTTCCAAAATAAAGATTTTATTGTATTGTTGCGGTGAGGCTTACACATGTCAAACAGAGGTTGTGCCAAGGCATAAGCCTCTACCACCTCTAAAATTGATAATTCGGCTGCAAAAACTACCATCACCATACAATCACATATTAGAAAAAATTTTATTTATCACGATAGAATTTTATGTGCATCTTCTAATATGCTATGATATATTTTGCAATACCTCCACCATACATAATTTATAAAATATATTAGAATTAACATATGATAAAGAAGCTGAATATTTAGAAAAATACATTGCAAGAAGTTTTTGGAGTATAAGATGACCAATAAAAAATAAATTTTGCAACAAATTTATTAATTGTAAGCATTGGTTCATGATATAAGCTTTAAAAAAAATAAATTTTGATGAGAAATTTCTGAAAGCAAATTCTTCTTAAATGCCCTCCTAAATAAAAATCTTTGTACTTGAATAGTTACTTGAAGATACCATTTGACAGGTTGATGGGCCCAAACTCTTCATGATTATCGATTAACACAAAGCAAGCGTAATCAATAGAGTCTAAATCAGTGGGCCGAGAGGCCACTTAGGTTCGATTGGATTTCTGAACCTCTATCCCGATTACCGAACCCGACAATAGCTGGCAATAGTCTGTTAGCGACCCAACCCTTCTCCCCTTCTTCACTCTCCAACAAACCCCCTCACCTTTTCTTCATTTCTTTCATGCTTGCATTCCTTCTCTATGCCGCATTGCAGAAGAGGGAATCAGGCACTCTAAGCCAACGATGGAACAGAAAGACCATTAGCTATGTTCTCTTTTCTTGCCTTCCAATATTCATCATGCAATTTGTCTTCATTTTAGTTGGACCCATGTTTAATAATGAGAAGAACGGCAGATCAGAGCAAATCAAAATGCTCTCCATTTCAATTCAAATTAGCAACCTGAGCCCTCTTAATACCCTAACCACCTTTCCCCCCTTCTCACACAAATCCTCTCCCCAACAACCAAACCCTTCTTCTTCTCCAAACCCGACCCCATTCCTCCCATCCTCTTATCTTCCTCTCCCCACATAACCTCCACCCTTTTCAAGAGACTCACCCCCCTCTACCAATCCACATCAGCCACTACCGTGGAAGCTCTCGAGACCTCCTCTAATGCTGACCAACCAGCCGGAGGTAAAAAAAATGTCTTGCTTTAACTCATCTTTCTTTCTTTCTTTCTTGCATGGGATTATAAAAAAAATAGAGAAATGGGTTGTGTGGATTAGAAGCTAGGGGTGGTGGTGAAGACGATGAAGAAGCCAAGGCTGGTGCTCAAGTTTATATGGATGGAGAAGAACATCAGGCTTGCATCAGACTTGGTGATATCGGGCTATGGAAGCATCCCACTAAGTCCCTATTACTTCCGCACGAGAGTTGCGATGTGATAGATGAAGACCTCTACATTATTGCGACGTGATAAATATAGGTCCCATCAATATAGAGATCTTTATTTTAATATATATATATATATATATATATATGTTAAAACATATAGACATTTCTTTATAAACTACTGCATCAAATACTTCTTCTAATTTTTTTAATATTTTATTTTTAATTTATAGAAATATTTTTGTAATATATATATATATATATATATATATATATATATATATATATATATATATATATATATATATATATATATATTAGAACATATAGACAGTACTTTATAAACTACTGCATCGAATACTTCTTCTAATTTTTTTAATATTTTATTTTTAGTTCATATGGATGTTTTTGTATTAGATTGGTTTAATAAATTTGATTTGAACAAAAAAAATAAAAGCAAAGGGAGAGGAGTTTTTCTACAATAAGATAGTTTTGTTTATGGCCGACCTTGAAATTTGTTCATAGCGGATGATCGCATCAACACAAGCCCCCTGGAGCCTTTACTTCGTTGCCGTGTTTGAAATCTGAGGCCAATTGAGCGCGGCATATATGCTATTGGTCCGAATTTTGCTGCGCAATGAAACTAAAACGTGCCCTGGCTTTATAGCTGGATGGTTCTCATGTAGGTGTGCCTTCAAATTCAATTACAGGTATGGATGTAACTCCTAGCATGGCTGGTAAAACCTTTGTTGTTAAAGGCATTCATGATGCGGTGCTTTAAATATCCAGGCTCGGGGAGGTAGTCGGTTAAGTCTACTATCTAACAATTGCCAAGTCTGATGAACAAGCTAGATATTTCTGCCAAAAGAAAGGCTAGATAAAGTTATTTTTGTATCCCATCTTTAAGACTTAAACATTGCAAAGAAAAGGTGAAAGTTAGGTTGAAAATTGCAAATAAACAACATCTTTATACATACTGATACAAACAATCTTCATATAGGTTTATCCATGCCCAAAAATGTAACAACTGACACAGCATTGCTTCGTTCATCATTAGAAAACTAGCAAAACAATACTTCAAATTCAAGAGGAAGATGGAAATAAATTTTTTTTTATGTATTGATTGGAGCAAGAGGTTGGAATTGAATATTACAATGCATAACCAATAGCCTTTTTTTTCCTTTCAAGAATAGAGTAGAAAATTCAAATCTCCAAAACCTGGCAAAGATTGGTCAAGGTACATGCACTATAATTTGTGGTGCTAGTGCAAAAAACATGTTGGCAGTAGTAGTATTGATACCACCATGGCAATAAGGCACATTGTGGTAACAAGGTATCGTTGTTCGACTCTTATGAGAGGAAAAAGTAGTGACGAATATTATAGTCAAGGGCTCATAGCTCAACACATGAGATATTATCCGCTTTAGCTCATGACCATCTTTGGGCTTCAGTAGGCCTTGGTCATTTAGAGCCTCACAGTTTTATCCTTTAAAAAATACCTCACGTGGAAAAGATGGTCCCTTCTCATATAAGTTAGATTTTTTCTTGACTCCAACCAATATGGGACTAATGATGCCTTTTCTTCTACTCCACAATAATGAGTAATGAAGATTTTCTAAATATAATTTTGATTGAAATGTCTGAAACAGAAAGAAAAAAAGATTTTTGAAGACAAAGTAAAATTTAGTTAAACTTGAAAAAATTGTTTCAATGTAGTTTTATTTAATTCACAATACAAAAAATGTAAAAAACATAATTTTTAAAATCCATAGTTTTTTGTAGTCTTTTCCTTTTCGTGATACACTAGAAGAGGATTTTTACTTCATAGTAAATTTATTGAAATAATAAATTTTAAAGTAGTCTAGAGCATGATTTTAAATCCAATGAGATGAGGATGTCCCATTTTGATGCATTTTTTGTTCATATCATAATAAACTTTAAAATGGTGTAGACCAAGGTTTTAGATCTTATGAGATGGGGACGTCAAGATTCTCTATGGAATGTTATGCCCTATTATTCTATGTCCTCCTGGTGTTCGTCCCAATTGAGGCAAATACCTTCCATCTCTTCCTATTCTTTTTCTTTCTTTCTTTTCTTTTTTTTTTTTTGCTATTTCCTTTTTCTTCTTTTTTCTTTCTTTTTCTTTCCTCTTCCTCTTTATTTTTTTTCTTCTTTTTTCTTTCCTTTGCTTCTCCATTCTTTTCTTTTTTCTTCTTTCTATATTTGGACCTTATGAAGCAAAAAAAATTATTTTACAAATCTTAATTTATGGTCTAAATGTGTAGTACAAGTAGACAAGAAATGAGCGATTGGTAATAAAGTACATGGAAAGATAAAGGCAAGTATGGCTATTGCCATTACCTTCATAGATTATGAAATAAAGGACTTCTCGCATAATTAAAAAAGAAGACTGCCTAACTTACTAAGATCAACTCTCGATTGGTGATAATTTCAATGTGAGCACTATCAATTCCTATAGCAAAGCTATTTCCCACATCTAGAAATGAGGATCTATTATCTTGTAAGGAGGATCATTAATCTATAGGTACTCATAATGTTAACCTTTTGATTGATTTTGATGATAACAAAAATATTTGAGTATAGTTGCTTATATTACTAATATTATTTTTGAGGATGTGTAGTTTAAATTCTAAGTGCTCACTTTGTTTCAAGTGATTTTTATCGATTAAATGAAGCACCATCATTCAAGAGTTTTATGAAAAAATTCTACACTAGATACACCTTAAAAAGAAAGTTAATGAGGATTAAAATCAAGTAAATGAGGCAAGTCTAGCCTAGAAATGAAATTGGAGAAGAAAGACTATCAAAGACTTCATGGCATGCTTGGCACGCAATTTGAGTCGACGAAGAGGATGTTTGAGCCGACTCAGTATCAATGACAGAAAGCTAAGTTTTTGGTTGCAGGAGACTTAGTCGATTAAGACAGGATCTTAGTCGACTAAGTCAGAAAGTTAGTCGACACAGTCTCAGAGGACAGCAGCAAGATAGAAAGGCTGATTTTCAAGCATTATCCATTTAGCTGATTAAGTCAAAATTGAGCCGATCAAGACAGGAAAGTTAGTCAACTCAGTAAAAAGTTAGTCGACCAAGTCGCAGTGAAGCAGCAAAAGATAGAGAGCCCATTTTTTAGTTGTCTGAGATTTATCTGACTAAGAAGAATTTTGAGTCGACTAAGTAAAGCACTTAGTCGACCCTGAGAAAAATTAGTCGACTAAGTTATTGTAACAGCTAATTTTTTAGTTATGTACTTTTTCGATTCTATCTTATTTTTAATGGCTAGTTTTATATTTTGAATGGCTAGGACATTAAATGAAGCCTCTCCAGATGTTTTAGAATAGTGGCAAAGTCTTGGAATATAAATAGAATACTTATGAGCTTTGAATAGAACTTTTGGAGCACTTATTGAAGAGCATTCAAGTCCATTCAGTTCATTCATTGTGTGAGCCATTATTATGAAGTAAAGGAGTAATTTCAAGTTGTTTTTTGTCCTTCCAATTATTCTCAAAGTGAAGGAAGATAGGCTATGAGCATTGAAGAACTTCACCAACTTCCTTCAAGCATTCAAGGAGAAGAGTTAAACCAACAAGCTTTCAACTCGAATCTCTTCTCTTGGGCTTCATAGTGTTTTTATATCTAAACTCTTTTA
This sequence comes from Elaeis guineensis, assembly GCF_000442705.2. Taxonomy (NCBI): domain Eukaryota; kingdom Viridiplantae; phylum Streptophyta; class Magnoliopsida; order Arecales; family Arecaceae; genus Elaeis; species Elaeis guineensis. The sequence goes on from NC_026003.2 coordinate 102,727,990, forward strand.
ATCTTGTAGTCATTATGATTGTATTTTTTATTTTCAAGTTTTTTGGGGTAAGAAACTTAGGTTGGTCCAAGCTTTGAGTTGGATATTATATTGGTTTGATTGGTGATCCAAGGATAAAATTAATCAGGATTGATTGTTAGCCTAAAAAAATAATCGTTGTAAAGGTTGTGGTTGGTGAGCCTAGGTGAAAATCTACTGGGTTGGATTGTGAACCCAAAGAAAACAATCGAACTGTAATCAATTGAGTGATTATAGTTGAACTTTTAAATGGTTTACTTTGGGAGTGGACGTAGGTGCCAAGTTTGACATCGAACCACTATAAAAGCATTGTGTTGTGATTGTGTGATCTTTTCATCATTGTTCTCATTCATTATTTATGTTTTAATTTATTCCACTAAGCACCTAATAGTAAATTTAGCATAATTAAAGCTTAAATTTTAAATATCCAATTCACCCCCCTCTTGGATAGCCATCATTGGGCAACAAGTGGTATCAGAGTAGGTGCTCACTTGTTAGTCAATTCTTTGAGCTAAAGATTTAATGGCAAACCCAATTGAGACTTTATTAATTGAGGGACAATCAACCAATAGACCTCCACTTTTTAATGGGATAAATTATAGCTATTGAAAAGCAAGAATGAGAATATTTATCCAAGCACAAGATTATGATATGTGGAATGTCATAATGAATGGTCCATATACACCCACAATCATCATTGATGGTGTGTCTATCTCTAAGCCCGAAAAAGATTGAGATGAACATGACAAAAAAAAAGCTCAACTCAATACCAAAGCAATGAATGTGTTATATTATGTTTTAGATGTAAATGAGTTCAATAGGATATCAACATATTTATCGATCAAAAAAATTTGGGATAGACTTGAAGTCATCCATGAAGGTACTAATCAAGTCAAGAAATCTAAGATAAATATGTTGGTATATAAGTATAAGCTATTCAAAATGAAACCACATGAAACTATCACCGAAATATTCATAAGATTCATCGATATCTTGAATGGTTTAAAGAGTTTTGAAAAAGATTATTCTAATAGTGATGTTGTGCGTAAAATTCTTAGGTTTTTATCAAAGAATTGGGAGCAAAAGTGATAGTCATTCAAGAGACAAAGGATCTAAACAAGTTAGCCTTGGAGGAGCTTATCGGATCGCTCATGACATATAAGCTCAATATGAACCAAGGCAAGGAACAAGAGGTAAAGAAGAAGAAAAGTATAGCACTCAAGACCGCTACCATCCATGAAGAAGAAAGTGACTCTGAAGAAGATTTGGAAGATGATGAGGAGATGGCTATGTTAGCAAGAAGGTTCAAGAAGTTTATGAGGAGAAGAAAGAAGTTTTAGCCAAGGAGAAGATATAATAAGGGAGAAGATAGCAAAGAGAAAGAAAAGGAAAAAAAGAAATAGCAATTTCTTTGCTATGAATGTAAGAAGCCTGGATATTTTCGGATGGACTACCCCCTCTTGAAGAAAAGCTCCAAAAAGACAAAAAAAAAGGCATACAAAGCTACATGGAGCAATGATGAGAATTCTTCTTCAAGAGAGAAGGCAAATCTTTGCCTTATGGCACTTAATGATGATGAGGTAAGTGATCATAATTCAATTTTAGATTTTTCTTTTAAAGAATTATATGATGCTTTCAATGATTTAATTAGTGACTATAAAAAGTTATCTCATAGAAATAAAGAACTAAAGAAAGAAAATCAATTCTTAAGTAAGAATAAAGCTAAGATGGAAGAAGATATGAAGAAATTACCAAGTAAATTAGAAGAATCAATTAAAGAGAATGAATCCCTACAAGAGGAAGTAAACAAATTAAAACCCATAGTAGATAAATTTACATTAAGTTCTCAAAACTTGCAAATGCTAATTGAAAAATCAAAAGATGGTATTTGATAAAGTCGGTATAGGATATAACCCATTAAAAAAATAAAAATTGTTAAAGAATATTTTTACAAAATCTCACACTCATAGTAGAAACATAACTTGCTATAGATGTAACAAAGTTGGACATCAGTTCATTGAATGCAAGAATGTTAATGTAACTAAAATCTTTAATACAAATAAGCAAAAGATAAAATAAATTTGAGTTCCAAAAGAAATCATTTATGCTAACCCCCGAAGATCCAAGTTAGTTTGGGTATCTAAATTTATTTACTTGCTTGTGCAGGTGTGCTTGGCATCTGTGAGAGCTAAGAGGAGATGGTATCTTGATAGCGGATGCTCGAGACATATGATGGGAGATAGATCTCTATTTATCTCTCTTGACATAAATAATGGAGGTGTGGTGACTTTTAGAGACAATGGTAAAAGCAAGATTATTGGTCTCAATAATATCATGATAACTTCCTCCACTTGTATTAAAAATATTTTGCTAGTAGAAGGTTTAATGCATAACTTGCTTAGTATTAGTTAATTATGTGATAAAGATTTTAATATTTTATTTAAATCATCACATTGCATTATAACTAGTTTATTTGATGATGGCATTAAATTCATAGGAAAAAGATATGGCAATATTTATATAGTTGATCTTGATGAACTTAGAAATGAAAATATTGAATGTTTAGTTGCTATGAATGCTAAAGCAAATGAATCTAATTGGATTTGGTATAATAGACTAAGTCATGCAAGCATGGATTTATTGACTAGATTAATTAAACTTGACTTAGTAAAATGTTTACCTAAGTTAAATTTTGAAAATGATAGAGTTTGCAAAGCATGTCAACTTGGTAAACAAACAAAATCATCTTTTAAATCTAAAAATATTGTTTCAATTACTAGGTCACTTGAACTCCTTCATATGGATTTGTTTAGACCAATTTCAACTACTAGTCATGATGGAAAAAGATTTAGTTTTGTAATTATAGATGATTTTTCAAGATTTACATAGGTATTTTTCTTAGCTCATAAAGATGAAGCTTTTGAAATGTTTGTTGACTTATTTAACAAGATAATAAATGAAAAAGAATGTAAGATTTTGAAACTAAGAAGTGATCATAGCACTAAATTTGAAAATCATAAGTTTGAAGAATTTTATTCCAAAAATAAAATTAACCATAATTTTTCTGTACCTAGGACACCTTAATAAAATTAGATGGTAGAAAGAAAGAATAGGACTTTAATTAAAATAGCACAGACCATGCTTTGTAAAAGTAACCTACCAAAATATTTTTGGACGGAAGCTATTAATACCGTATTCTATGTACTAAATAGAGTACTAATAAGATCAATTTTAAAGAAAATCTCATATGAGCTTTACAAAGAAAAGAAGCCTAACATTTTATACTTCAAAATTTTTGGTTGTAGATGTTTTATCCTAATAAATGGTAAAGATAAACAAAAAAAATTTGATGCAAAATTTGATGAAGATATTTTTTTAGATTATTCATTTCATAATAGAGCATATAGAGTGTTTAATAAGAGAACATTAATAGTAGAGGAGTCGGTGTATGTTATTTTTGATGAGACTAACTTCCTTAAAGCAAGGGAAGAAGAGCTTGATGTGGATGCAGGAACTCTTGAAGCAAAATTGAAGGAGATGACTATTGAAGACAATCTCTCGCAAGAAAAAGAAGAAGAATAAGAGGTTGAAGAAAAAGAACCACAACCCTAAAATGAGCAAGGTACATCTAGTCTACCAAAGAAATGGAGGTATGATCATAATCACCCTAAGGAGTTAATTTTAGTTGATCCATCTTATGGAGTTAAGACTAGAGCATCATTTAGGGAAATCATGAATCATTTTGTATTTGTGTTACACTTAAAACCTAAGAATATAATAGAAGCTGAAAAGATCCAAATTAGATTTTAGCAATGCAAGAAGAATTAAATCAATTTGAAAGGAATAAAGTTTGGGAATTAGTTGAAAGATCTGAAAATTTTTTAGTAACCGAAACAAAATGGGTCTTTAGGAATAAGCTAGATGAGAAGGTAATATAATTAGAAATAAGGCTAGAATGGTTGCACAAAGATACAATCAAGAAGAGAGAATTGATTTAGATGAATCTTTTGCACTGGTTGGTAGACTTGAAGCTATCAGATTGCTCTTAGTATTTGCTTGTTCCATAAATTTTAAACTTTTTCAAATGGATGTAAATAGTATATTTTTTAATAGATAATTGAGGAGGAAGTTTATGTGGAATAACCTCTATGGTTTGAAAATCAAGAAATACCTAATCATGTTTATAAACTTAAAAAAGCACTATATGGATTAAAATAAGCCCCTAGGCCTTGGTATGATAGATTAAGTAAATTTTTATTAGATAATGATTTTAAAAGAGACAATGTAGATAAAATATTATTTATTAAGAGTAAATCAAATAATTTATTGATTGTGCAATTATATGTTGATGATATTGATGCTACTAATGAAGATCTGCATAGAGAATTTACTAGTCTTATGCAGAGAGAGTTCGAGATGAGCATGATGGGAGAGCTGAACTTCTTCCTCGGACTCCAAATTAAGCAAACTAATGAGAAAATTTTCATCAACCAAAACAAATACATCAAAAAGATATTAAGAAAATTTGGGATGGAGAATATCAAAGGAAGTGGCACCCCTATGAGCATAAACTGCAAACTCGATCAAGATCCAAAAGAAAAAGCAGTGGATCCCAAGCTATATCGAGGTATGTTTGGATCTTTACTTTACTTAACTGCAAGTAAATCAGATATATTGTTCAGTATATGTATGTGTGCACAATATCAATCTAATCCAAAAGAATCACATGTAGTTGTAGTTAAAAGAATATTTAAAAACTTAATAAATACTCAAGATGTAGGTTTATGGTACTCTTAGCAATCTTCATTAGACTTAATTGGTTATAGTGATTCTAATTTTACTGGTAATTGCTTAGATAAGAAGAGTATAAGTGGTACTTATCAATTTTTAGGAGTTAATTTAGTCTCATGGTTTAGCAAAAATAAAACTCAGTAGCCTAATCTACAGTGGAAGTAGAATACATTGCTACTGGGAGTTATTGTGCTCAACTATTGTGGATCAAACAATAACTAGAAGACTATGACATTACTTGTAATAATATTTCTATTCGATATGACAACACTAGTGCCATAAATTTGATAAAAAATTTTGTATTGCACTCAAGAACTAAATATATAGAAGTTACACATCATTTTATTAAGGATCATGTGCAAAACAATGATATAACTCTTGAATTTGTGCCAACTAAAAATCAAATTGCAGATATTTTTATTAAACCGCTAAACGAAGAGAGATTTGTGCCATAAGAAAGTAATTGAGTTTATTTGATCCATATTATTAAATTATTGAATGTGCTTATCTGTTAAAATGATTGCTACAATGTGGTAAATGTTCTTAAATTATCTATGTTTAAATTTTATTAGAAAAAGCATGTCTGATTATATCATTTTTAGCCCTGAAACTTTGAATGTTCAGATTTGTGCTGGACTGAGCCGGCTAAATTTTTTCTTTATGAAAACTTAGTCGACTCAGTACTTAGTCAACTCAAACTTAATCTTAACCGACTAAGTTATCGGAGATACTATTTTTTAAACAGGATATTTTGTTGGACCATCACTATTCCTTTCTTATTTCTTTCGAGCCATTCTTGAGCCGCCTAACCTCTAAATCCTGAAAACCCTAGAATCCCTCTCCTAGAACCCTAATCCACTACATTTTTAGAAGGATCTTAGATCCATGGCACTAAGGAAGTGGGTTGCTCCGAGAAGGTTCAAACACCAAGAATGTCGGATGAAGCACCGTCAAGATCAGCTTGAGTCTTCTTAATCTGTTCTACCACCTCCTTCGACTGCCTCTGCTTCATCCTCTCCCCCTCCTTCAGCTGTTCCTCCACCTCCAACAGCTCCCACTCCACCTCCTCCTCATCCGAGTGCTCCAGCTCCACTATCTCCACCAGCTCCTGTGCGGTTCATTTCCATCCTAGTTCAGCCCTCAGCACAGCCGATGTTATCACCTTCAAAGTTGATCCCTTTTTCTTCAAGGGCTGTGATTATTGAGAGGAATATAGATTTTAAATTTTTGGAGAAAAAATGGTTTGAAATTGGTGAGTGCATTAAATTTCAAGGTTGGGAGTTTTTGTACACCCTAGATCTGCCTACATACCCTAATTTGGTGAAGGAGTTCTATGGTAGTGCTAAAATCAAAGCCAATCTTTTTGAAATTGAGGTTAAAGGTGTGAGGATTAACCTAACTATTGAGAAATTGTGTCAATTGTTAAGAGCACCCACAGTAGGAGCAGAAAAGCTTGATGATTGTGCTAAAGGGTTGCGTCTGCTATTCGGTCGAGATGATGCACTTGAGTTTGAAAAAATTTTGGGCAAATACCTATCTATTGAGCATCGCTTGCTGCATCATATGATCTGTAAGATTTTCATTCTCCAAATTGGTAGATTTGACTATCTTACTAAAAATGATGCGAGGATTCTATATCATATTCTGAAGAGAGAGCAGTTTAATTTTCCAACTTTGATGATGAGGATAATGCAGGAAGCGAGATCAAGAGCCAAGCCTACATTGCTTTATGGAAAGTTTCTCATCCTAGTTTTTAGAGATTTTGGTGTAGATACGGAGGGTGAGTTTTTTAAGAAATTAAAGCATTATGATACTTATAATGAGAAATCTTTGGAGAGGATATGCTACAAGAAGATTGATGGGCAATGGATTAAAGTTGATAATGAAGAAGAGCCTATGCCAGTGCCAGAGCCTATGTCACAGTCTACAGATCCATCAGTTCGACTAGTGGCTCCAGTGCCTGTCCACCTCGAGGGGGATCAGATTGAGGAGATCATGCGTCATGTTGTTGATGAGGTGTCTGATCGCATTTCATCACTGATGAAGCGTACTGTGGAGCGAGTTCTTGCCAGACAGCATTCTTCGATGACTGTGGATCCATCCTCCTCTGTCTATCCTGATCCCACTCTAGATTAGGCTACATATATTGCCTATTAAGATGCATCTTTTCGAGCTTAAACTCCTTTTGTATGATATGTAGCTTTTTGAGATGACTTGTTTAAGCTCCTTTTTGGATCCTTGATGTATGCCTATTTTGGCCATATGATTATGTTTAAACTCTTTCATATATATAAATGATGTTCTCTATTTTTCTTCAATAATGTATTGTCTCCTTTGTGCCATGTATTGGGTGATGTGTAATGTGCCATGTGTAATGTGTGATGTATTGTCTTTTTTTTTTTAAATGTGTAATGCTCTTAATTGCTAATATTTACCTTTTTGATAATGACAAAAAGGGGGAGAATAATGAGAAGCATAATGAGGATAATTTGAAGCATTTAATAGATTCATTTATTTAAATATGAAAAGTTATACTTTGAAACTCCGAAGATCAATTGGCTCACATTAAGGGAGAGTAAATACATAATGTAAAATAAATTTGAATATAATTATCATATTCAAGGGGAGTTTATGAAATTTAATAAAATTTGAATGAATTTGATACACATACTTTAATTGAAAGAGAAGCATCTGAAAATTAAAAGAAAGGGATACTCAAAGCATTTTATCATCATCAAAAAGAGGAAGATTGTTGACCCTTCGATTGATTTTGATGATAATAAATATATTTGAGTATAATTGGTTATGTTACTAATATTATTTTTGAGGATGTATAGTTTAAATTCCAAGTGCTCACCTTGTTCCAAGTGATTTTCATCGATTAAATGAAGCATCACCACTCAAGAGTTTTATGAAAAAATTCTAGACTAGACACATCTTAAAAAGAAAGTTAATGAGGATTAAAATCAAGTAAATGAGGTAAGTCTAGCTTAAACATGAAATTGGAGAAGAAAAGCTATCAAAAACTTCATGGTACGTTTGGCACGTAATTTGAGTCGACTAAGAGGATGTTTGAGCCGATTCAGTATTAGTGATAGAAAGCCAAATTTTTGGTTATAGAAGATTTAGTCAACTTAGATTCAGCTTAGTCAACCAAGACAGGATCTTATCGACTAAGTAAAAAAGTTAGTCGACTCAGTCTCAGAGGACAGTAATAAGATAGAAAAGCTGATTTTTAAGTATTGTCCACTTAGCTGACCAAGTCAGAATTGAGTCGCCCAAGATAGAGAAGTTAGTTGACTCAATGCAAAGTTAGTCGACCAAGTCGTAGTAAAGCAGTAAAAGATAGAGAGTCTATTTTTCAGTTGTCTGAGACTTAGCCGACTAAGAGAAATTTTGAGTGGCCTAGGTAAGTCAACTCAAAAAAAAATTAATCGATTAAGTGACTGTAATGGCTAGTTTTTTAGTTTTGCACTTTTTCGATCCCATCTTATTTTCAATGATTAGTTTTATGTTTTCAATGGCTAGGACATTAAATGAAGACTTTTCAAATGCCTTAGAATGGTGGAAAAGCCTCGTAATATAAATAGAAGAAGTTTTGGAATACTTATTGAACAGCATTCAAGTCTATTCAGTTCATTCATTGTGTGAGCCATTATTATGGAGTGAAGGGGTAATTTCAAGATATTCTTTGTCCTTCCAATCATTCTCAAAGTGAAGGAAGATAGGCTATGAGCATTGAAGAACTTTACCAACTTCCTTCAAGCATTCAAGGAGACGAGTCAAGCCAATAAGCTTTCAACTCGAATTTCTTCTCTTGGGCTTCATAGTGTTTTTATTTCTAAACTCTTTTAATCTTGTATTTATTATGATTATATTTTTTGTTTTCAAGTTTCTTGAGATGAGAAACTTAAGTTGGTCCAAGCCTTGAGTTGGACATTATATTGGTTTGATTGGTGACCCAAAGGTAAAATCAATCGGGATTGATTGTTAGTTCGAAAAAACAATCATTGTAAAGGTTGTGGTTGGTGAGCCTCAATCAAAACCAACCAGATTGGATTATGAACTTAAAAAAAATAATTGAACTATAATCAATTGAGTGATTATAGTTGAATTCTCAAGTAATTTACTTGAGGAGTGGACGTAGGTGTCAAGTTTGATGCCGAACCACTATAAAAGCATTGTGTTTATGATTGTGTGATCTTTTCTTCATTGTTCTCATTCATTATTTATATTTTTAATTTATTTCATTAAGCATCTTATAGTAAATTCAGTATAATTAAAGTTTAAATTTTAAATATCCAATTCACCCTTCCTCTTGGGTAGCCTTCTTTGGGCAACACATAATCCTCCCCATCTATCTTTCAAAGTCAAAGTTCAAATCAAGATCTCTATATATGATGGAACTAGCGTAGAGAACTTGGATAACTAATTAGATCAATTGAAGAACTGTTTTATTATCTTTGGATATACTAGTATTTAGAAGATAGCCTTTGCTCACCTTAATCTTTCCAGCCATGCCCTTACCAAATAAAACTTGTATATAAGAAATAACAACTTCTCTAATTTGACAAAAAGCAAATTTAAGAGCTTAATCAAAAAAAAAAAAAAATCCGTCCAATCAGCTATAAACAAGATTGGTGGATTAAATTGCAGTACATGTGGCGTATGTATGATCAATTTGTCTCAAACTACACTACCAAGTTCCACAAGCAAGCTATTTCACTTGAGATCTCCATTGATGATCATGTGGTCTTCATAAAGTGTAATGGATGTTCTTTATTAGGCCATTTATAAAGAATTAAAATTTTTAAAGTTGAAGACATTAGTGCAGCTAGCCTAAAGGTTGTGGGAATCGAAGAGAAGAACCAGCCTATAGAAGGTAAAAATGGTGACAAGTTCAAAAAAAGTGCTAGAAAACCAAACCAAGAAAATGAGCAAAGTAAAAAACAAGCCAACATAACTTCAAAAAATTATTACAACCACTATAAGATCAAAAAATATACCAAGGAGAAGTGTTAGAAGTTTCACCTTGAGTTGCAACAAATGGGAAAGAAATCGAAGGAGGCGAATCTTAAGAACAAAGGGAGGATGGTATTCATGTGTGACTGCAATTGAGCAGTTGCCTAAACTGGAGTAAGCAGACTCAAAATTGAGTCTGGTGGCCAGAAAACCTAAGATAGTGGTGGAAGGAGATCTAAAAGCACAAGAGGAACTCTTTTACTTGAAAATCGTAATGAAGTATATCATCAGAGGTTTTGTAGATCCTGAAAACTAAAAGAATCTAATCTTGAAAACTCTAGTTTAGAAACTGAGGTTGTAGACTAAGCCTCATCCACGATCTTATCCTCTTAACTGGATTTATATTGAAGATCACCAAGTGGTATACTTTTAAATTTGTAATAATTAAGAGGTACATTAATGATGTGACATGTAAAGTGGTTCCTTTTGATGTCTACCAAGTCATTCTTTGGAATCCCTACCTTTGTAGAAGAGTATCAATATGTAAAGGACAGGCATGAGTTTATCATTAATACTTGTAGAATACAAGAGAACATAAATTTTATAGTCACTACTCAAATAAATCAACTTGTTAATGCCTACAATAAGTTTGTGTTAATGATGATATGAGAAGTTGTCACCAGTCATAGGAGGCTAAGCCTGTTGGAAAATATATCCCAAAATCAATTGTTAGCTTGTTGACGGTTGTACTTATTCTTGTAATTGTATATGAATTTTTATTAATAAAAATTATTTGATATTTTTATTATAAATTATCCATCTTGAAACTCCTGTATTGTAATGAAGTCCTTAGGATTATAATTGATTGACAAAGAAGGATTTGTCATTTAGTCCTTAAAAGTGTTCGCGATCAAATGATATGTTATTAATAGGACGATAGCAATATCAAATATAGGTCGTTGTGTGCCATATGAGTTGATTGTCCTCTTAATCAAGGAGTGTCGAGATACTGTTATGACATACGGATAAAATATAAGAGTACATTCATATCGAACGTGATCATGTGTCGAGCACTCTGCTGTCAAGAGTAGCTCGTGAAGGGTATGGGTATAAGTATCCCTTTGATTTGAGATCACTATGCTGACTTGTAAGCAACTCACTGTACTTTAGTATCAGACCATCTGAGTTTCTAATTCAGTAATAAAAGAATACTGGGTGCAGTCAAGTACTTATCAAGTCGGTATGTGAGTCAAGATGGAATTGACCCCTCTGAATTAGTAGATGTGTATCAGTGTATTTCAATTTAGTAAAATCTTGACCAGGATAATCCATGAGATGGATTTGAAAAGTTGAAATATAATGTGATCGACTAAATTAAGATTGACAGTTAAATCTTAGGTCACCTTGAGCATTAAGATCAAAGAGATGAATTATACGGTAACCATACGCCAATAGATTCTAGAATGTTGCTTTATACTTTGACCTATCCGATCGTCGGATCATCATTACTAGATGATTACATCGATTGGTATAGAAAATTATTCTTATGCTATCGACTTAGATTCGAACTTACGAAGTCACATGCATTAGAAGATTTGATAAGATCTGATGGCTGAAGAGTCCAATTAGATTGTGACTCTGGTGAAGAGTCCTACTGGGACTCTAGTGGAGAGTTTCATTGGAACTTGGACTCTACTATTAATGAAAAATTAATTAGTAATTGACTCAATTTGATTGAGTAAAGAGCTTTGGATCAAATTTATTGAATTAGATTCAGTTCAACTCAGATTGGGTTTGATATGACCAATCCTGATTACAAAGAAAATTTGATCTTGATTCGATTAGGATTTGAAATCAGCCAAATCCTAATTGGGTTAAAAATTTATTGAGATATTTAGATTTCTAATTGGATTTAGTTTATTTCTATCAGCAGGTTCAATCCAAATTTAATTTGGATTAGAATCGATTAGAAATAAAGAGTCCAAGTTGACTAAGACTCTATCCTTATCTCCTTGCACCATACTCGGACCTATGCCCTTATCTCCATGCCAAATAGGATTTGACTTGATGTTTTTAGTGTCAAAGTAGTAGATCCAATAAGGGTGGGCAGCAATGATTGATGACTCATAATCCTATCTCTTGTTAAATTTGAATGCAATCCGAATTAGAGATAAGATGAAAACAAGAAAAGAGATTTTTCATATAAGGTTGTTGGCATCATAATGATTTTTTCTTTATTTTTCTTGGAGAGTTCTTGAGCGTGTTAGATGCCAGAATCTTTCTCCACATTGTAGAGCCTTTTCTAGATATTTTGGGATGCCCAAAAGGTGTTGGGCATGGACTCTTGGCACCCTTCCCTTGGATAAAAAATCCTAGTCTTTGCCTATAAAAAGGGATCCCCTATTCTTGGCATCATACATCAATTTTCTTGCTGGTTTTTATTTTTTTAGAGCTCTTCTCCTTCTCCTCTCTTTCTCCTCTAGATCTCTTCATCCTTTGGAGTATCCAAGGTGCTTGAAGAAAAAGAAAGAAATTGGCCATCGAAGTGTTGTAGGCTATCACCTTCAAGCCCCTGATCTGTGTCAGTCTTCGTGTGAATTTTTTTGTAGAGGCCAGATGACTTTCTGTGACTGTGAGTGATCTGAGGAACATCTTCTCTAAGTATTAGACTAGCAAAGATCAAGATCTCATTGGTTTGATAATTGTTTCTAATCTGTCTTGATTATATTGTTAGATCTAATAGTTAGATCTAGAATTTCAGCATCGATGAGATCGATGTGAGTTTTTATTTTTAGATCTAAAATATATCATATTTTATATATTTTATCATAGCATGATAGTCTAGATTAGATTTTATACATGTAATTTAGATTAAATTATTTAATCTTTTTCTTCTACTGTATAAAATTTTTGAAATTGTATGTATAGCACTATCTATATTTTCTTCAATTGATATCAAAGCCATGATTATTTTGATATGATTTATTATGCCTTTAGATTTGATTTTATGATAGTAGATCTGATTATTTATGATTTAGATTAGATCTAAATATATTTATTTTCAGATCTGATTTTTATTATATTTAGATTAGATATTCTAAGTAGTAAAGTATTCGGATTGGATAATCACCAGACCGTCTGATCAAAAGAGCAAGTAGAGTTTCATGACCTTCTCCTCTCATTTAATGAGGTGCTCTCATAGCATATAAGAGTACCACTGTGAGGTCCCATGAAAAAAAAGTGAAACCCTAGGTATTGTTGTATGTGATGCAAGTTGCAAAGAAACTAGTTACATCTAATCTTGATTAATCAAAATTATTTTGATTTAAAATCATAAAAATTTAGATTTGATCTAAAAAATTTTATAATTTAATGTAAAAAATTTACATAAAAATTATTTTCAAGTCTTTAATCATGTTGATGCAAAACTTAATTAAGAATTAAGTGTTGAGTTGATTAGATCTAGAATTATGATTTAAGATCTAATGGCATTGTATAAAATATGAGACGTGGGTTAGCTCAAATCAAGTCCTCCTCTTTAATTAGATTAGTCCTAAGGTTAGAATCAAAAAATTAATTGATTATGTAGAAAAATTGATTAAATCTAACTAAGTATTAAATTAGATTAATCAAGATTTTTCTAATACAATAGTTGTAGATGGTCAAGTCCATATCTTTGATTAGATCAAATGAACCTTGATTGTGGCTCAGTGGTTGAACTCGAATCATTAGGTTGGTCAAATCAAAACTAATTAATCAATTGATGTCCAAGATAAGTTTGGCATTTTGATTGGTGATTTTTAATTGGAAGTAACTTACCTGATCATTTTGATGGTGTCTAAGGCAAACTTAGCAGACCCTCCCGTCGATCTCACTTATCTATCCAATTTGATAAATTAGATTTTGATTAGATCACTAAGTAATTCAAGTTGACTAATGCCATTAAGGTTGATCAATATGACTGATCTAGGTGCCATTTCAATCAGCATGACCCTAACCCGATTCAGTGACTTGGTGAAGTCAGTGAGAGGATTATGGTCTGCTAATTAATTTCTTCTCCTCTCTTATCTCTTCTAAAATTAATTAAATCTTTTAAATTATTAGATTCCTAAAATGAGTTGGTTATGATAATAATTAGATCATAGCCTCTCATTAAATTGGATGATAATGGGTCCATTAGTATGATGATCATTGGAGACCCAAAGGTCTAGTGCTCATCTACTATTGAAATTATCATTCATAATATGATGACTTAGTCGAGTCTCTTTATCAGGTGGTCAAGTTAGTCGGTCAAAGTTAGGTCTAATCATTTGGTAGTTAGATTCGTAAGTATGATCATGTTAATGGTTGGACCTAACTAGAGGTTTGCAAAAAAGATCAAAGTCAACTGAAAAGTTATCTAGGGCTAAATCAACTACAAAAAATTATTTGATAAAATAATTGGTTAATGAACCTACCCATGGATGCACATGGGCGAACCGGCCAAAGTCAGGCTCGTGTGCAGTCTGTCTGGATTCTAGTACCTACTAAAAAATTAAAATAATTTTTCAAATTGGAGGTAGAGGCCATCGATTCGTATAAAATAGTGGAAGAACCTTTAGACTAAAGTCCATATCTTTAGGCTTAATAAATTTATATACTAATTAAGTTTTGATTTTTTCTTGTGTGTGTAGAAATGACCTCAAATTTATCGCTTCGATCACTATTGGACAGTGAAAAATTGATGGAACCCAATTTCGATAACTGGTATTGAAAGCTTAAGATCGTCCTAGAGTACGAGTGGATCCTATATGTGATTATGGATCCGGCACCTGAAAAGCCTGCTCCCAATGCCCGAGGCACGGCTCGAGATACTTATTTAAAGTGGCTTAATGACTGCACCATGGTTCGTTGCATCATGCGGGCATCTATGAATGATGAGTTCAGTCAAAAATTTGAAGAGACTCAGTCAGAGAAAATGTTCCAAGTGTTGAGAGAGTCTTTTGGTACTTTTGACGACATTGTGCGACATAAAACTAGTTGCACCATTTTCAATGCTCGGATGAGGAAGAATATATCTATCATCAATCATGTATTGTATATGATCAAACAGATCGAGAAACTGAGCAAGCTTGGCTTTCCTTTGCATGAACAGCTAGGGAAGGATGTGATCCTGAACTCCCTACCTAAATCCTACCAATCGTTTCTCAATCATTTTAGAATGACGAAGCCTGTAGTCAACTACCACGGTCTATTGGAGTTGTTACAGACTTTTAAGAAGGATCAACAGCTCCACTAGGAGATGGTGATTTTAGTAAGAGGATCTTCTTTGAACGGGCGTCATCTCTTTAAGAAAGAAAAAAAGAAAAAAAATAAAAAGGTGCAAAGTGTTGGGAGTCAGACTCAAAAGCCTAATTTCAAAGCCGATCAAAGTCAGGCAGAGTACTTCTTTTATAAGAAGTAGAGACATTGGAAGAAAAATTATCCTCAGTATAAAATTTTTCTTGATCCGAACAAGCCAAACAAGAAGCAACAATCGGTTGCTGGACAAAGTACTTGTGTGATAACACCTTGTAACTTCTCTTTTTTTGATACAATGACCTGGATATTAGATACCGAAAGCTCCACTAATATTTATAATTTATTGCAGGGTCTTCAGGTTAGTGAGAGATTTGGAGACGGTGAGAGATTTCTGAATATTAGAGATGAAAGATCAGTTTCAATTCTAGTTTTAGGAATTATCAAACTTATATTCGAGTCTCATTCTATTATTCTTAATGAATGTCATTACTGTTTTAGTTTTCTTTTGAATGTTATTTCTGTAGGCCATTTGGCCAAATCGAATTATAAAATATCAATAAAAAAAATTTTGTGATATTATTTTGAATGGTGTTATAATATAGCGTGGACAGTTGAACAATAGAATCTATATTGTATCTAGACCTAATGTAATATACATGTCAAATAAACACCCTAGGATTATTGATGTCACGGATGCCTACCTTTGATATTGTAGGCTAGGTCATATTAACAAGAGCAGGATGAACAAGTTAGCTCAAGAAGAAATTTTTGGTAAAGATGATTATGAATTATTACCTATCTGTGAGTCTTGTTTACTTGGAAAGATAACTAAGTCATCTTTTTCTGGAAAAGGTGAACAAGCCAGTGATATTCTGAGTTTAGTACATACTGATGTATGTAGACTTATGAGCACAAGTGCCAAAAGAGGGTATCATTATTTTATTACATTCATAGATGATCTATCGAGATATGGGTACATCTACTTGATGAAACACAAGACCGAATCATTTGAAATATTCAAACGGTTCCGTAATAAAGTAGAAAAATAAACTGAAAAGAGTATTAAAACTCTTCGATCAGATCGAGGAGGAGAATATCTTTCTAGTGAATTTCTGACATACCTTGAGAAGAATGGGATTCTCTCTCAATAGACACATTCTGGAATGCCACAACATAATAGTGTGTCGGAAAGGAGGAATCGAACCCTGTTGGATATGGTTCAATCCATGATAGACTTTTCTACTTTATCGATATTTTTTTGAAGATATGCACTCGAGTCGGCTTGTTATGTGCTTAATAGAGTTTCTAGCAAGTCTGTAAGTAAAGCACCATATGAGATATGGACTGGACATAAGCCAGCGCTCTCTCACCTTAGAGTTTGAAGATATTCGGTTTATGTCAAACGTTTGAAAATAGACAAACTTGGAGCCAGATCTGATAGATATAATTTTATTAGGTATCTCAAAGAAACTAAGGGACATTATTTCTACCTTATTGATGAACAAAAGGTGTTTGTCAGCCTTAGAACAGTCTTTTTAAAAAAAAATTTCTTGGGGAAGGGATTAATGCTTCTAAGGTTGAACTTGAGAAAGTTCAAAAGGTAGAATCGATACAGTCTAATGAACCCACAGAATCGAATTTGATGATGTCAAACTCGAAACCTATTGTAGAGGCACCATTAAGGAGATCTGATAGAGTATCGCATCAACCAAACAAATACTATGGTTTCTTGATTTGGGATAGAGATCCTGTTGAACTCGATAAGAACAATGAGGGTCCGATTGCTTATATGGATGTAATGCAGATGTCTGACTCTGATAAATGGTTTAAAGCTATGAAATCTGAAATGAAGTCTATGAAGATCAATGATGTATGGGCATTAGTTGGCCCACTTGAAGGGATTAAACCCATAGAGTGTAAGTGGATCTTCAAAAGAAAAAGAGACGCAGATGAAAAGATGGAGACCTATAAAGTCATTTGGTTGTCAAGAATTATCATTAGCATTATTGTATTAACTATGACGAGATATTTTCTCCTGTGGCAATGTTCAAATCCATTCGGATTATATTTGCGATAGCAACATACATGGACTATGAAATCTGACAAATGGATGTGAAAACAGCTTTTCTAAATGGAGAGCTACAAGGAGCAGTGTATATGATACAGCCTGAGGGTTTCACATCTACAGATGAGTCTAAGGTATGCAAGCTTCAGAGATTCATTTATGAATTGAAGTAGGCATCTAGGAGTTAGAACATGCATTTTGATAAGGTTATCAGAATGTATGACTTCGTTAGGAATGGAGAAGAATTCTGCATTTACAAATGAATAAATGACTCTGTGGTTATATTTCTCATTCTGTATGTGGATGATATTTTCTTAATCGAGAATGACATCCCTGTGTTATAAGGGATAAAAGTCTGATTATTGTCTCAGTTCTTGATGAAGGACTTGGGAGAAGCATTTTACATCCTTAGGATGAAGATCTATAGAGATAGATTAAAAAGGCTGCTTGGATTGTTTCAGTCCACGTACATTGACACCGTGCTGAAGTGGTTCAGCATGAAGAATTTCAAGAAAGGCTATCTTTCGATAGGTCATATAATTTTTCTCTCGAAAAAAATTATCTAACAACTCCTCAAGAAAGAGAGCATATAAGTAGAATTTCATATACTTCGGTAGCAGATTTTATAATATACGCCATCATATGTATGAGACCAAACATGGCATACTCACTAGGGGTAGTGAGCAAATACCAGTCTGATCCAAGAGAGAACCACTGGAAGATTGTAAAGACCATCCTTAAGTATTTAAGAAATACTAAGGACCAGTAGCTTGTATATGGTGAAACTGACTTGGAACTAGTGGCATTTACTGACTCCAGCTTTTAGTCAGACTATGATGATAGCAAGAGTGTGTCAGATTATATTTTTATCTGAAATGGTAGAGCGATCTACTGGAAGAGTTCCAAGCAGCACACTATGGCTGACTCTGTTTGTGAAGCGGAGTATATCATGACA
Source organism: Elaeis guineensis (assembly GCF_000442705.2). Classification (NCBI taxonomy): domain Eukaryota; kingdom Viridiplantae; phylum Streptophyta; class Magnoliopsida; order Arecales; family Arecaceae; genus Elaeis; species Elaeis guineensis. The sequence continues at coordinate 102,746,061 of NC_026003.2, forward strand.
TCCGATGTTGTGAAGGAAGCTATATGGTTGCAAAAGTTCATTGATGAGCTCGAAGTGGCATCCTCTGTTGATGGCCCTATCTTGTTATACTGCAACAATACTGGAGCCATTGCTCAAGCCAAGGAGCCAAAATCCCATCAGTGCATCAAGCATATTCTGCACTGCTATCACCTTATCTAGAAAATCGTGGATCGAGGTGATGCCGACCTTCAAAAGATCGACGGAAAGAAAAATCGGACCGACCTATTTACTAAAGCTCTTGGGGTCAAGGAGTTCGATGATCACAAATCGAAGATGGGTATATGATACTGTACCGATTGACTTTAGTCCAAGTGAAAGTTATTGGAAAATGTGTCTCAAAGCCAATCGTTAGCTTGTTGACGATTGTGCTCATTTTTGTAATTATATATAAATTTTTATTAATAAAAAATATTTGATATTTTTATTACAAATTATCCATCTTTAAACTCCTGTGTTGCAATGAAGTCCTTAGGATTATTATTGATCGATAAAGGAGGATTTGTCGTTTAGTCCTTAAAAGTGTTCGCGACCAAATGATATACTATTAATAGGACAATAGCAATATCAAGTATAGGTCATTGTGTGCCATATGAGTTGATTGTCCTCTTAACCAAAGAGTATGAAAACACTATTATGACATGCAGATGGAATGTAGGAGTGCATTTGCATCGAACGTGATCATGTGTCGAGCACTCTGCTGTCAAGAGTAGCTCATGATGAGTATGGGTATAAGTATCTCTCCGACCTGAGACCACCATGATGACTTGTAAGCAACTCAATGTACTTTAGTATCGGATCATCTGAATTTCTAATTCAGTGATGAAAGGATACTGGGTGCAGTCAAGTACTTATCAAGTCGGTGTGTGAGTCAAGATGGAATTGATCCCTCTGAATTAGTAGGAGATGTGCATTAGTGTATTTCAATTTAGTACAACCTTGGATAAGATAATCCATGAGATGAATTTGAAAAGTTAAAATACACTGTGATTGACTAAATTAGGGTTGACAGTTAAACCCTAGGTAACCTTGAGAATTAGAGTCAAAGGGATGAATTATATGGTAACCATACGCCAATAAATTCTAGAATGTTGCTTTGCAATACTTTGACCAATCCAATCATCGGGTTACCATTGTTAGATGGTTACATCGATTGGTATAGAAAGTTATTCCTATGCTATCGGCTTAAGTTCGAACCTATGAGGTCACATATATTAGAAGATTTGATCAGATCTGATGGCTGAAGAGTCTAATTAGATTGTGACTCTGGTGAGGAGTCCTACTGGGACTGGAACTCTAGTGAAGAGTCCCACTGGGACTAAAACTCTACTATTAATAGAGAATTAATTAGTAATTGACTCAATTTGATTGAGTAAAGAGTTTTGGATCAAGTCTAATTGAATTAAATTCAGTTCGACTCAGATTGGATTTGATATGATCAATCTTGATTACAAAAAAAAATTGATCTTGATTCGATCAGGATTTGCAATCAGTCAATTCTTAATTGGATTAAAAATTTATTAAGATATTTAAATTTTTAATTGGATTAGATTTATTTTTATTAGTGAGTTCAATCCAAATTTGATTTGGATTAGAATCAGATTAGAAATAATGAATCAAAGTTGACCCATGCCCTTATCTCCACACCATACTTGGACTCTATCCTTATCTCCTTGCACCATACTTGGACCCATGCCCTTATCTCCATGCCAAATAGGATTTGGCTTGACCTTTTTGGTGTCAAAGTAGTAAATCCAATAAGGGTGGGCAGCAATGATTGATGACTCATAATCCTATCTCTTGTCAAATTCGAATGCGATCTGAATTAGAGATAAGATGAAAACAAAGAAAGAGATTTTTCATACAAGAAAAGTTGTTGGTGCAATAATAATTTTTTTTTATTTTTTTTGGAGAGTTCTTGAGTGTGTGAGATACCAAAATCTTTCTTGACATTGTAGAGCCTTTTCTAAAAATTTTGGGATGCCCAAAAGGTGTTGGGTGTGGACTCTTGGCGCCCTTTCCTTGGATGAAAAACCCTAGTCTTTGCCTATAAAAAAGGGTCCCCTATTCTTGGCATCATACATCAATTCTCTTGCTAATTTTTATTTTTTTCAGAGCTCTTCTCCTCCTCCTCTCTTCCTTCTCTAGATTTTTTCATCCTTTGGAGTGTCCAAGGTGCTTGAAGAAAAAGAAAGAAATCAGCCGTCGAAGTTGCTTGCAGGCTAGCATATCCAAGTTCTTGATCTGTGTCAGTTTTTGCATGGATTTTATTGCAGAGGTCAGATGACTTCATATGGCTGCAAGTGATCTGAGGAACATCTTCTCCAAGTGTTGGACTAGCAAAAATCAAGATCTCATTGGTTTGGTAATTATTTCTAACTTATCTTGATGATATTGTTAGATCTAATAATTAGATTTAGAATTTCAGCATCGATGAGATCGATGTGAGTTTTTATTTTTATATCTAAAGTATATCATTTTTCATATACTTTGTTATAGCATGGTAGTCTAGATTAGATCTTATGCATATGATTTAGATTAAATTATTTAATCTTTTCCTTCCATTGCATAAAATTTTTGAAATTACATTCATAATACTACCTATGTTTCCTTCAAAGCCCTCTTCTCTTTGTTCTACTGATTCACTGACCTAGATCAAGATTGATGAGTCATCAATGCCATCAATGAAGAAGAATGGCATGAAGTAGCCTTACCATAAGATCTGAATAAGAAAGTGGATTGCCGTGATTGAGCAAAGAAAATCAATGCCATAAACTATGTTTATTATCTATAGATGGTTTGAGGTGGAGTAAGAAAGGGCATTGGATTGTTCGATTGAGAGGAAGGTCATAGAAACTAAGAATGGGAGAATGGACTCTTTTTAAATTGGCCAAAAGGGTCAACTTCATAGCCAAGTTAAGTAGTTCAGTTTCGAGATAGGGAAGTACATTTTTCTCCATCTTTAATTCTAATTTAGGGCTTGTTTAGATGATTGGGCCCAAAATATCATGGGATTCATAGGTTGGGCCCACACAACCAGCTAAATCAGACTGGACTAGGCCTATCTTTATAAACATCCAAAAAATCATTAGAATGGGCCAACCTAAATCATATACGGAGAGAAAAAGATCTTCATATTGGGAGAAAAAAGATCTGTTGAGTTTTATTCTTCCTATGAGGTTTAAGCCATCCCACTCCAATGGATCTCCAGGTTCTTATAAATATAGGTCTAATCCAGCCTGACTTAGCTAGTTGTATTAATTTAACCCACAAATCCCATATAATTTTGGGCCCAAACATTCAAATAGAAACTTAGCAAAAGTTAAATTTACTAAGTAGCAAGAACCCTAATTTAGAAGGATCATCAAACTTAATTAGGACCACTCTGGCTACTACAGCGAAGACCAAATAGAATTTGGAGTAGGATTTGTTACATTGAGAAATCGAATCATGCTCCAAATTTTTAGAGGCTCTAACTTGCTTGTATAATCACTATAAGAAAATAAGATTTTTATGATGTAATTATTTGCGACACAAATATTTTTATCGCAAATAAAGGTATTTACGATGGAATAATGATTCCGTCATAAATAATCAATTATTTGTGACATAACAAGAATTTCAACGTAAATAATTAAATATTTATGATAAAAATAAGAGTTGCATTGTAACTACTATATTATTTATGATAAAAACTTTCTATGGTAAATAATCGATGAAAAATAAAAATTTTTAAAAATAAATAAATATTAGATTATTTGTAATAAAAAATTTACATCACAAATAATAAAGTATTTATGATCTAAAAATAATTTTTATTGTAAATAATTTATTATTTATCAATAAATAATTCCATCATAAATAATTGATGAAAAATTAAAATTTTTAAAACTAAATAAATGCTAGCTTATTTATAACAGAATATGTACATCATAAATAATATTTATTTATGATGTAAATTTAATTTTTATCATAAAAATTGATTATTTGTGATAAAAACTTTCATCATAAATAATAAATATTTGAAATAAAAATTAAATTTACATCATAAATAATTTATTATTTATGATGAAAATTTTTGTCATAAATAACTGATAAAAAATAAGAATTTTTGAACATAAATAAATGCTAGCTTATTTACGATAAAAATTTTCCATCACAAACACCTCAGTATTTATGATGCAAATACTTTATTATTTATGATTCAAATTTTTTATTACAAATAATCAGCAAATTTAATAATTTTCATCAAAAAAAAATTTTTCTAAATTTTTTTTAAATAAAATTTACAAAAAAATTTGAAAAAATTATTTGTGATGAAATTTTAATTTACATCACTAAGAATTATTATTAGCGATGGAAAAGATTATTTCATCGTTAATAATTTTCATAAAAAATAAATTTTTTCTTCTAAATTTTTTTCTCTAAATAATTAATAAAAAATTAAAAAAATTATTTATGATGAAAATAATTTAATTATTTTATGATCAATTTTTTTGATCATAAATTTTTATATATTTTAAAATTAAAAAATCAATCGTAAATATATTTTGCAACTGAATATTATTTTTTTATTTTTTTAATATGATATAATTTTAAAATTTAAAGCTTATCTTGATCATTCATTATCTAAATAATTATCATTTGAGTATCATCATAAAAAGCTATCTTGATCTGATAGCCATAGCTATGTCGATCAATAAAATTTGATTTCGATAGTCACAAATGACCGTATGATGATCTGATAGATAGAGATCATCGATGGATCTAAAAATTTACAACGATGATCTTAATGATATTTATAATATACTATCAAAATTTTATTTCAATCGAATATCATTATCATGATCAATTTGGTATAAAATGATTTGGTTAAATAAAAAATTAATGATCAAAAGGCCAAACAACATCCGATTATAAGATAATTTTTTAAATAAATAATTTTTGCTACTATTTTAATCATCTATATGGTGATGATCGTAAAATCTAAACTCCACATATATGATCAATCCACATTATGTAGATCTTATAAAGGCATAAGTATAATTACTTAAGGACTTTAAGAATATGTATCAAGAGACATATAGTTTTGGATGGTTTATATATGTACGGTTTGAATTTTATGATCACTACCATATAAATAATCAAAATAGTAGCAAAGATCATTTATTTAAAAAAATCACCTTATAATTGGATGCTGTTTGACCTTTTAATCACTCATTTTTTATTTAACGATCCAAATCATCTTCTGCTAAATTGACTATAATAATAATATCTAATTGAAATAAAATTTTGATAGTATAATATAAATATCATCGAGATCATCATTGTAAATTTTTGGATCCATAGGTGATCTCTATCTATCAGATCATTATGCGATCGTTCGTGATCGTCAAAATTAAATTTTATTGATTGACATAGCTAGGGCATAAGGATCAAGACAGTCTTTTGTGACGATACTCTAACAATAATTATTTAGATAATAAATGATAAAAATAGATTTTAAATTTTAAAATTATATTATATTCAAAAAAAATAAAAAAAATTATATTCTGTTACAAAATATATTTGTGATCAATTTTTTGATTACAAAATATAAAAAAATTTGCAACCAAAAATTTAGTCATAAAATACTTGAATTATTTTTCATCATAAATAATTTTTTTGAATTTTTTTGTTAATTTTTTTAGAGAAAAAAATTTTAAAGGGAAAATTTTATTTTTTGGTAAGAATTATTAGCAATGGAATAAATTTTTCCATCGCTAATAATAATTATTAGCAACATAAATTAAAATTTCATCATAAATAATTTTTTAAATTTTTTTATTAATTTTTTAAAGAGAAAAATTTTAGAAGAAAAAAAATATTTTTTTAATGAGAATTATTAGTGACAAAAATTTATATTTTATTGTAAATAAATAATTATTAACGATAAAAATTAATTTTCATCGCTAAAAGTCCAATAAATATCCTGAGATTTTCCTGTCACTTCCGTCACTGACAACTCCTTTTCCTCCTTAGGTATGATCCACCATCGCTTTCCACCTGCCATCGGTCTATTTTTTTTTGGTTGATCGGGCCCCCAGCAAGCGGCATCTGGTGCCCCCGTCGGCACCTGCCAGTGGCCACTAGAGCACGGAGCCACCGGTGTGGGGGAGGGGGGAGGGGGTTCGGCTGTGGGGAAGGGGGGCCGTGGGGTGCGAAGGAGCAATGCCAGTGGGGGTCGGGGGGGGGGGCGCGTGGGGTTCATCGGGGGGGGGGGAGGAGGGAGGGGGTGGGTCCCGGGGGTCCGTCCGGTGATGATGGGGTGCAGGCACAAGAGCAGGGGAGTTGGGGCCCCGATTGTAGGGGTTGGGGGGATGGCAACGGCTTGAAGGAGATTCGAGTGCTGTGGGGTTGGCGGGACGACAGTGCGGGGGTCCGTAGGGCTGGGTGGCCGGAGGAAAGTGGGGGTTGCGGGGGGTCGAAGGGCAGAGGGGGTTTCATGGGGTGGGGGTGGGCGACTGGGGCTGGCACGGGGGTCGGAGGGCCAGAGGGCGGAAGGGGTGGCATGACGGGTGAGGTGCGGCCATGGGTGGTGCGTCGGAGGGGGGTGGGTATGGATCGACCACCAGTGGAGGAAGGTCAGTCGGGGTGGGGAGGGAGAAAGGGAAGGGAGAAATGAGGAAAAAAAGAAAAAAAATATTAATCAAATATTTTATTATTTGATTAATAATATTTTTTTTATTTTAATTTAATGCATATTTTTTTGCTTGTTATAATTTAATACATATTTTTTTATAATTTAATGTATATAATTTATTGTGATTATGATTTAATGTTTTAACTAGGATTAGTCGAATTCTTCAATGAATTTTAATGTATATGAATTGTCCGATGTAAGATCCGGATTGGAATCTGGTTCAGATCCGGATCATGATCTGGGTTGGATCAAGGTCGGGATCTGGGTCAGAATTCAGTTCGAATCTGGATCACGATCTAGATCGGATCTGGTCAGAATCCAGGTTGAGATTCAAATTAGGATCTGAATCTGGGTTGGGATCCAGATCGGGATCTGATCTAGATTCAGATCGAGATCCGGATTGGATCCAGCTACATCTCTCTATTTTCATAGAGAGATGCATAGTAATGATTTAATGCATGCATTGATATCATCTTAGACTCTCATTCAAGAATGGGTCACAGGATCTCCAAAATGGACTCTATGAACGGCTCTTAAATGCCCCATTTGGACAATTCAAAAATACATCAATTTTTTATTCTATTATGAAAAATTCTATTGCAGTTATCTTGTTTATTTTTTGAGTACATATTAGATGGGGTTAAAAAATGATCCATCTATATCGTATACTTAGAGAATTGTAGGGAGATGCTACCAGACTTTCTCTAGATATGGAACAAAGAATAAAGCTGTGGCAACAATAAAAGTGATACAATTTTTAAAGGGATAGGGCCACACCTATTAGGAAGGAGTTGGTGGAGTTAGGACTCATTAAGCATTATTCTTTATTGTTAGATAGATATCAATTAAAGTTGGATGAATTATGTACATTAGTCAATTAATCATCTAGATCGAGAACTGGATTGGGATTCGATCTGAGTCTGGATTGAGATTTGGTTCGAAAGAACTGTCAGGATTCGGGTCAGGATCCGATTCGGGTGAAGCCGGGGGTATTTTCTTTGTTGTTAACAGTTTTTTTTATTGTCAGATGAATATCGACAAAAGTTGGATAAATGCTAGGGATATTTCTTGCTTGAATACCTAGCAGGTGTTCAAAATTTTATTGAGTTTGCACGGCATAAGGCTGACAGTGCCAGTAGGATAAAGTGTCCATGCAAGAGATGTGTCAATATGGTATATCATCATATATCACTTATTAAAAAATATCTGCTATGTTATGGTATGGATAAGAAGTATACTTGCTGGATATGGCATGTGGAGGATGATCCGAATGAAGTTGTGCATGACGATGATGATATTGAAGGTGATAGTGATGCTGCTAAACCAGTCAAATATGGTGGTATAGATTTACTATTGGATTAGTTAGATCAGAGTGTTCACTCAAATGTACCCATGAGTACTAGTGCATCCGAAGATAGTTCTAATCATGAACATAATATTAATGAGGTAGAAGAGACTTCTGAACAGTTTGCAAAGTTTGTAAGGGATGCACGAGAGCCACTCTACCTAAATTGTGTAAAGTTTTCCAAATTAAAGTTCTCCAAATTGATAGGGATGCACGATGGAGTCAAATTTGATCAAAATTTGGTATTGATTAAAGCAGCCCTTTCTGATAGAAAGATTTCGAAATTATATTCTGAAGCAAAAACATACATGTGAAAATTGGGACTTGGCTATATTCCTATACATGCCTGCAAAAATGATTGTATATTATTTTATAAGGAGAACGAATAAGCAAATGAATGTCCGAAATGTGGTAAGCCTAGATACAAAATCAATAATAGAAAGAAAAAGAAGATACCTTATAAGGTTTTGAGATATTTTTCATTGATTCCAAGATTTCAAAGGTTGTATATGCCACAAAGATGGCTGAAGAAATGAGATGGCATCATGAGTAGCAAGCTTCGGAGGAGAACATATTTAGCCATCTGTCTGACTCTGTAGTGTGAAAAGACTTCGATGCAAAGCATTCGCATTTTACGAGTGATCCGCACAATATCCGGTTTGATCTAGCGATAGATGGATTTAATCTCTTTGACAATTTGAGTACTTTCTATAGTATATGGCTTATGATGCTAATATCATGTAATGTGTCACCTTGAAAGTGCATGGAAGAACCATTTGTTTTTATGTCACTATTGATTTTGGGTCTGAAAGCATCAGGTAATGAAATTGATATATATCTACGATCTTTAATCGATGATCTGAAGGAGTCATGAAAAAATAAAGTATAGACATATGATTTTATTAGTCGAAGAAATTTTAAGTTGCATGCTTCAATTTTATGGACCATCAATGATTTTTCTACATATAAAAATTTATCTGAGTGGAGTGCCAAAGGATATCTGGCATGTCCAATATACAACAAGGATATGTCTTCCTTACATTTAAAGTATGAAAGAAAAATTTGCTTCATGAGTCATCGGTGGTTTCTGCCTGCTAATCACTCTTGGAGGATCTATTATAACTAATATTTTGATGATAAGTCTGACCGACATTCGCGACCTAAAGAGCTAAGTGGAGCAGAGATTTTAGAACAACTTGAAGCCATTGAAAATATAAAATTTAAAAAAATATCGGATACTCGCAAGCAAAAATATACTAAAACTGAGTTGAATTGGATGAAACGAAGCATATTTTTCAAACTATCATATTGAAATCAGCTACTACTTTATCATAACCTGGATGTAAGCTACATTGAGAAGAATATTTGTGATAATATCATCGGTACAGTGTTGAACATTGTAGAAAAAATAAAAGATAATTCAAATGCTCGCATTGATTTGCAAGAAATGAAAATCCAATCAGAGTTGTATTTAGTTCATCGAGATGATAAATTTTTTATACCACCTATATGTTGTTCACTATTTGGTGAGAAGAAAGAAGAGTTTCTATGGATAGTTCAAAATCACAAAGTTTTTGATGTTTACACTTCAAATGTATCATGGTGTGTGGATAATAATGATGGCAATATCTTTGACATAAAAAGTCATGACTCCCACGTGATGATGCAGTGCTTGCTTCCTATGGTCATACATGGCTATCTTAGTGGTGATGTTCAAACTGCATTGATTGAGTTGAGAGTCTTCTTTCGAGAACTGTATTATCAAAAATTGAAGATTAACTTACTCGAGAAGTTTGAGAAGGATATTGTGGTCATTTTTTGTAAGTTAGAAAAAATCTTTTCACCATTATTTTTTGATGTTATGGTGCATCTAACTGCTCATTTTCCAAAAGAAGCTCTTTTGATCGGATCGGTACATTATCGATGGATGTATCCTATTGAAAGATAAAAAAAATTATAATCCTTTTATCATATTAGTTATAAGATGTAAATATATTAGTTAAATTTAAATTTATTTTTATTTTCAAATTCTTATGTATCCTAAAAAATGTATGTGCACAATAAGGCACGGCTTAAAGGATCTATAGTGGAAGCATATATAGATACGGAGTGTGTCATATTCTGTTCGATATATCTTAATGATATCGAAAGAAGATTCAATCGTACAGATCGTAATACAGACTGTGAAGGGGGTGATGATGACCCAACACTATTCATATTCAAATAAACAGTTCGACCCATGGGTGGAAGGAGATATGAGTTTATGAATGTGAATGAGTTATCCAAGACATACTTTTATATTCTAAATAATTATGAAAAAATTAAAATTTTAATGAGTAAATACTATTTTAGCATTCTTTTTAGTATTCTAATTAATTTTTTTATATCGATCTAAAATTAAAAATCATGACTTATTGCAGTGAGCACAAGAGGATACTTTTCAGGAAGAATAATACAGATGTTGATGATCGACATAAGAAAAAAATTATAAAATAGTTTGGAGACCTTGTAAGTTCCACATGCATTATGTTATATTTTTATAATTATAAAATTAATTATTTAAATCAATATAATTTTTTATATTATGTTGTAGATGAAATCTAAGTATTTCAATAAAGAAGAGGGTACGATCGATGAGTTATACGATTTAGGATGTGGTCCGATTGAAGGGTTAACCACTATGCATCCTATATCAGTGGAGGAATGAGATTTCATATAAGAGAACTTGAGATACAAGACGGACTCAGAATAATGGGATCGCTATGATGAATATGAAGGAGAAGAGGAGGTCGAATATTTTGGTGTATTGGTAGATATCATAGAACTGAATTATGGGTCCAATAATTCAGTATTCTTATTTTAGTGTAAATGGTGGATATTAGCGATAAGAAAACTGATATTCATATCGATCCATATTTTATCAGTATAAATTTTATACGAACATGGTACCAAATTGAACCATATATATTAACAACTCAAGTGAAATAAACAATATATTTGAAGGATCCGAAGTATCGAGATGATTGGCATGTCATACAAAGAATAATACCTATAGGTGTATATGACATACCAACCTGATTAGAGATGGATGAAAATTCAGATCTACATGAAGAGGAAGCTTTTCAAGAGGAAGAAAAATATTGACTGACCTCTTTGTTGATGAAGAACTTGTGACAACTCCTTTGAATATGGCTGATCTGTTGCCCAACGAAGTTGAAACTAATTTTGTATTTAATCTTGATGATTCAGAAGATGACGATCAGTTCATAAATGATGATGAGATAGAAGATAATATATTAGTCGATTATTGTGATCGGAGGAGGACCTACAAATCGAGGAAGATATGGATATTGATGAGTAGATTTATATTCTTTATTGAATCTTCTCTTGCAATAATGGTATGCAATATAATTCTATTCATTAGCATTTATGTGTTTCTCACTATTATTATTTATTTTTATATTCACTTATATGTCAAGTTAGTTATATGCATGGTTTAAGCATTACAGGTATGGTGCTAGGAGGGAGATGATCACGTTCGAGTTTTCAGCCTACCCAAGAGGCTGAGCCTTCCCTCATTTCCACTGCCTCACCATCGGAGCCGCCAGAGGGTGCTACAGAGGTGGATATGAGTGATAGTGCTGTAGAGGTGGGTTAGAGTGATATTTTAATATTTTTATATAATAAAATTTGATTTTAATTATGTCAGTTAGGCTTATAGATAGCTATTATACTAATAATTTATTCATTGTTATTTCAGAACATTTCTGTAGGTGGAGAGGCGAGGGCGAGGTCCATCAAAGAATGTCATCCTGGAGCATTGGAGATACGAGCACAAGGGACAGCATATCCATATCGAGATTTCATCCGACTACACCATACCCATTAGGGGATGGTGCAAGCCATGGTGGATTGAGCTGGACATCATATGCCATAGTTGTGGCCCTGTGATGCTCTTCGATTGGCATCAGATCACACAGGCTCAGAGGGAGGTCTTCTATAGCCATTTATAGATAAAATAATATTTAGTAAAATATTTAATTAACACTGTATTCTTACAATATTTGTTATTGACAGGCTATATTTGATATTGTTGATTTTGAGCATGATTACGTGCGGTGAGCTGTAGATGATCATTTATGCTCGTATTTCAAGAATTATCGGCATTGCATTCATCATCACTGGTATGCTGTAGTGTAGGACCAGAGGATGGAGGCAGCGTGGCAACGACCATATGACAGCATCAGTATCGAGGACTGGGATATCATATGCCACAGATATGAGGATTCGATATATCAGGTTAAGCATCCAATTTTTTTTAAACTTTAATACTTGAATCATTTATTCTTAAATTCAGTTACTTACTAATTTGATTGTTAACTATATAGGATCGATGTGTCTGAAATGCCGTAAATCGAGCAAGACAGACCATCACGCATTATGGGGGTTGAGGCCGTTTACTCATCATATCGAGCAGATGGTAAGTAATTTTTATTTAACATATTTTAACTCTTTAACTGTTTAAAATTTTTTTATTAATTATTTTCAAATTGTAGAGAACAATAGAGAGTGGTGAGCTTTCTGGTAGGATTAAGATCTATCAATGGATCCACCAGCGATGGTCAGGAGAGTGGATGGTGGGGAGCTAGGAGATTTATGTAAGTTTTTTCAACTATTTTTTTTGTTGGTATTTTGATATTCAATATAAATTTAAAATAGCTATAACTTTAATTTTCAGGATCGTATGATAGAGATTAGATCCCAGCCTACCCCTTAGGGCTCGACTATATCCATAGATGACAAGATCTGTGATCAAGTGCTTGGTACGAGATCCTGTTAGGAGACTAAAGCATGGGATTAGAGCTCCCCATCCTCTCGCTCATCCAGGACTGACATCCATGCTCCTGCGATGTTTGATTGAAGGAGCTATAGAGGTAGATTGCTAAGGATCGACAGCAAGCTGCTGAGGATCGATAGCGAGCTAATGAGGATTGACAGCTAATAAGGTAGATGATTGAGCTAGTGAGGCAGTAGTAGGCTGGTCTGTCGTCCTCCACCCATTCTCCTTCTCTGGATACCGATGCTTGATGGCCAGTGACTTATTTTTGTATTTTTTTACTTTATTTTGAACCTCTTGTGATTATTAAATTTATTTTTCTATAATTATATTTTAATATAATAAAATTATCAAATTTAATTATTTATAAATTTATTATTTGTATTTATTATTTTAATTTTATAGATTATAAATATAAAATATTAAAAATATAAATTAAAAAATATATATTTATAATTTTTTAAAAAATATTATATTATAATTAGTGATGAAATTATTTGCAATGGATTATTTTCATCACAAATAATTTATTTTTTTAAAACTTAATTTTTTTTAAATTATTTATGATCAAATTTTATCATTACAAATAATTATTTTTTATGATAGAATTATTTGTGATGGATTATTTTCATCGTAAATAATTTATTTTTTTAAATTTTATTTTTTTTAAATTTTTGAGATAAATTTTTTCTTAAGAAATAATTTTTTTTGATGACGGAATTATTTATGATGTAAATTTTTTATCACAAATAGTTTATTTTATTAATTTTTAAAAATATTTAATTTATTTATTAAATTATTAGCGATGAATATTTTTCATCATAAAAAGTCAATTATTAACGACGAAAATTAGATTTTCATCACAAAAAATTATCTACGACCCTATTTTTTGTGATGAAATATTAGCGATGAAAATTCCATCGCAAATAAGTATTAGCAACAGAAATTTATAATTGTGATGCTTTTTTTGCATCGCAAATAATCTTTTTTGTTATAGTGAATGTCTAATTAAGGTACTTTTATTGTGAAATTGGGAAACTCCTTGAGCTCTACGGTATAGCACCCCCTTAAGGTCATAGTGTGCCGAGTGATTAGTGCCAAATTCCATCATTGAGATCTCGAAATGGATTGATAAAAGCAAATTTTTTTTCTTGAAAAAAAATTTGATTATATATATCCTCTAGTTTGGAAGGATTGGGTCAAGTAGCTGAAGCTACAGTGAATATGAAAGTTGAGATCTATCTCTTGTAGAATTTTAGATTTCTCATGATTTTTTTGATGTAATTTTTCATAATTATTTCTATTAGTTATATCTATTTTGAGAAGTTATGACTTTTTTTTATCAAAAAAAAAAAATAATCCGAATTATGCAAGGACGGGCATCACTAGTATAAATAGATACTATGTGACTCATTTTGTTATTCATTAATGATAGAAAAGTTGCTAATTTTTTCATTTACTGTGTTTTCTTTCAAGAGATTTAAAGCAGATTGAAAGAATTATTTTCTTCTTCCTAATTAGATCAATACCATAAATAATGTGCTTGATGTCAATATTTCATCTAACTAGATTGTGCTTCATAAGTAATCAGTTTTGAGCGAGCAACCATACAAAAATTCTAATCTTGCGAGGAGCTCTTAACAGATGTGTTTAGAGCCTCAGCATACATGATGCGTACATTGCAAATGAATGCATTAGTAGATTTAGCAGAGAACTTCGGATTTTTTTTAAAAAAATATTATTTTTTAATACTTATTTCTAAATCTACCTCTCTTTCTAATTTTCCAAAATATGGTAGTTTGGCTGAGTGGGATCCGATGTGGTGAAATCGCATGTTGAACATGGGATTTCAAGCTGAAGTGGCACCCCATGGTCGATATTTTCAAATATAAATTAAAAATAAAATCACATATTGAAAATGTGATTTTATGATGAAATCACATCTTCAACATATGTTTTTTTTCTCTCTCTCCTTTGTATCGATGGTTTTTTTTTTGATCTCTTGTATCGAGGTGCACGGATGGAGGATGGAGGGGGCATGGACAGAGGATGGAAGGGCTAGAGCCGGAGGAAAGGCATGGTAGTAGTCGCGTGGGGTGCGGGTTCATTGGGGCCCATGGGGGGGGAAGGGGGGTTTGGTGGTCGTGCGGTGTGTGGGTTCGTCATGGCCTGAGAGGAGGAGAGGGGGGTAGTGATCACGTAGAGCCGAGGCTGGATGGTGAGTGTGGCACGCACTACAAGAAAATAGTGATTTTGCGATCGATTTTTTTGGTTGAAATCTGTGATCGATTTTGCAAATCGAAATTTTTACGATCGATTTTACGATCGATTATTAAAAAAATTAATATAGCGATCGAAAAATATTGATTACAAAATAATAATTTTATGACCAATTTTGCAGCCAAAAAGTGAATATAAAAAATATAAAATATTAATTTTATGAAATTTTGTGATCAATTTTGCAATCAATTTTTTGATCACAAAATTTTTTATATTTTACAACCAAACAATCGATCGTAAAATATTTTAATTATTTTTTAATTTAAATATAGAATAAAAAATAATTCAAAAATTTTGTAACCAAAAATCAATCACAAACTTTTTTATAGATTAAAAAATAATACAAAAATTTTGCGATTGATTATTCGATCACAAATTTTTTAATAGTTGCAACCAAAAATCAATTACAAACTTTTTTATAGATTAAAAATAATATAAAAATTTTGCGATCGATTATTCGATCACAAATTTTTTTAATAGTTGCAAGCAAAAAATCGATCATAAATATATTTTATCATTGATTATCTAAATAATTATCATTAGAGTATTGTTACAAAAGACCACCTCGATCCGATAGCCCTAGCTATGTTGATCAATAAAATTTAATTTCGACGGTCACAAATGATCGTATGATAATTTGATAGATAGAGACTATTGATGAATCCGATAACTTATAACGATAATCTCGATGATATTTGTAACACACTATCAAAATTTTACTTCAATCGGATATCATTATCATGGTCAATTTAGTACAGAATGATTTGAGCCGTTAAATAAAAAACTAGTGATCAAAAGGCCAAACAATATCTGATTATAGATAATTTTTTAGATAAATAATTATTATTATTATTTTAATTATTTATATGGTGATGATCGTAAAATTTAAACTATGCATATATGAACGATCTAAAACTATACGTCTCTTGAAACTAATTCTAAATGTCCTTAAGCAATTATGCTTGCACTTTCATAAGATCTCCTTAACATGGATAGTTCATATATGTACAGTTTGGATTTTATAATCATCACCATACAAATGATAAAAATAGTAGCAAACATCATTTATCTAAAAAATCATCTTAATCGGATACCGTTTGGTTTTTGATTACTCATTTTTTATTTAACGGCCAAAATCATCATGTACTTAATTGATCATGATAATGATGTTCGATTGAAATAAAATTTTGATAGTATGCTACAAATATCATTGAGATCATCGTTGTAAATTTTTGGATCCATCGATGATCTCTATCTATCAGATCCTTATGCGATCGTTCATGATTATCGAAATCGAATTTTATTGATTGACATAGCTAGGGCTATCGAATTGAGATGCACTTTTATGACGATACTCTAATGATAATTATTTAGATAATGAACGATGAAGATAGACTTTAAATTTTAAAATTATATTATATTCAAAAAAAATTATATTCATTGTAAAATATATTTACGATCGATTTTTTGATTACAAAATATTAAAAAAAATTATGATCAAATAATTGATCATAAAATTCTTGCATTATTTTTTAATCTATAAAAAAAATTACGATCAATTTTGCAATCGATTTATTAATAAAAAATTTAAAAATAATTAGTGATCAATTTTATGATCGATATATTAATAAAAAATAAAAATAATTAGCGATCAATTTACAACCAATATATTAATTAGCGATCAATTTTGCGATCAATATTTTTAATAAAAAATTTAAAAATAATTAGCTATCAATTTTATGATCGATTTTATTAATAAAAAATTTAAAAATAATTAGTGATTGATTTTACAATCGATATGTTAATAAAAAATTAAAAATAATTAGTGACCAATTTTGTGATTGATTTTGTTAATAAAAAATTTAAAAATAATTAATGATCAATTTTATGATCAATTTTATTAATAAAAAAATTTAAAAATAATTAGCAATTGATTTTGTGATCGATATATTAATAAAAAAATTAAAAATAATTAATGATCAATTTTATGATCGATATATTAATAAAAAATTAAAAATAATTAGCAACCAATTTTATGATCAATTTTATTAATAAAAAATTTAAAAATAATTAGAGATCGATTTATCTATCGATATTTTAATAAAAATTAAAAATAATTAGTGATTGATTTTACAATCAATTTTGTTAATAAAAAATTTAAAAATACTTAGTGATCGATTTTGCGACCAATTATATTAATAGAAAAATTAAAAAATAATTAACATTCAATTTTTAGATCGATATATTAATAAAAAAATTAAAAATAACTAATGATCAATTTTGCAATCGAGTTTATTAATAGAAAATTTAAAAATAATTAGTGTTCGATTTTATGATCGATATTTTAATTAAAAAATTAAAAATAATTAGCGATATATTTTTTGATTATAAATTTAAATTTTTCAAAAAATTGGTGCATAAATATGAATAAAAATTATTTTTAAAAAATATTTTATATTCAAAAAAACTAATTTTTATTGATATTATAAATATTTTATTTTTAAAAAATATATTTTTTTTATTTTGTAACTGCTAGTTCGGTCGCTAAATGGTCGAAATACTAATATAGCAATTGATTTATCAGTTACTATGTCGAGCTACTTGAACCCCAGCCGACCCGTCTCGATCGAATCCTAGCTGTCGCGACCCCCCCAACCCCCCCTCCCCCTTCGGGGCCCAGCCGGCGGCCTTCCCTCCCCTCGCCGGCGACACCAGCGGCCTCTCCGCTCTCTCGATCCCCTCTATTTCCCCCCCGCACCACCCCGCCCCTGGTCGGGCCCCGTTCGAAGCCTCTCGAACTAGCTGCTGCACCCCCCCCACCCCCAGCCCAGCCGACGGCCTTCCCTCTCCTCGTCGGTGACACCAGCGACCTGTCCCCTCTCTCAATCCCCTCTGTTTCCCCCGCCGCACTGCACCGCACCCACCTCGCCCCTAGTCGGCCCCCCGCTCGAAGCCTCTCGAACCCTAGCCGCCGCACCGCCCACCCCCCCGACCCAGCCGACGGCCTTCCCTCCCCATGCCGGTGACACCAGCGGGCTTTCCCTTTCTTGAACCCTAGCCGCCGCTCCCATTCTCCCGAACCCTAGCCGCTGCTCGCCGTTTCTGCAGTTTTCCTTACTTGTACTTTGTTGATAACTGCAGAAAGGGCAATTCAAGCAGTTCAAATAGAGCTTTGCACGAGAGATAAATGTTCTAGATTTGTCTGCCATTTTCTTCTTAATTGTTTGTCTTGTGGTGTAAAGTTCTGCTATTGTCCCCAACTAGTTTGATGAATAACTGGAGTATGGTGTGTTTGATCCATCTTATTGTTAGGTTCATGTGTGTTATGTATAGCTAAAAGCCTTTTACATTTGGTTTGGAGTTCTTTGAACCTTCTAGTTCTACAGTTTTCTGTGATACTGATATTGTTCAAGCAATGACTTGGATCCTTTCCTTGGAAGAGAAAAGGGCTGGGAGACGAAACGATAAATATTCTAGGAGGGAAAAAACAGACGTTGCCCTCAGTGCCTCATACTCCGAGTTCTTTCTCATTGGAAGTAGATCCTTTCCTGTCTTTTGGTCCACATCTCTCATGGAAAGTCTAAGTTTCTGCCCAGACATCGAGATCACCTTCACGAAAACTTCTTGATTGTGCTTCACTGCATCCTTTGCATTGGCGGCCCTTCTATTTGCAATCTGGGAAACATGGACTTGACCCTCCTTCCCCCTGAAATCACTCAGCTGGATGAAGCATTCTGTATCCATCACTCGGGATGTCACGCTCCGAACCCAACATCCGGGTCGGATACGTGATGGCCGCACACTCTTTAGAGCAAGCCCTAAAGAATATGCAAGACCAAATTAAATCATTACAATCTTATCAACCATAATATTTAATTTCAATAATAATTCATAAAATCTTGCATAATTACAATTTAAATTTCTTCAATCCTCTGATCAGGTACACTCTATCTATCCATCTGCTCACCCATAAATCTAAGCCATAGCCAATCATGAACGTCCTGTATCTCTGAGAAGAAAAGAAAGATGAAAGGGTGTGAGCTTTACAGCCCAGTAAGAAATCCCATATCACACTGATATAGTAATATAATCTGAAAATAAGAATAAGCAATAAAATATAAAATCTCATGTTCAATGTCCAGAATAATGCAAACATTCATAAATTCTCTGTCTTGTCAAAATAGATGCATCATCATATGTTAACAGGTGAAATCCCTTTTATTCAACAATTATTTCATGTCTTATCTTTCATTTCTCCTTTCATAATCACATAATTTTTAACCTTTTCTTTCTGGTTCTGGACTATCCAAGTCTATACCACAGTCACCATCCGGATCGAATCCACTTAAAAAGTCTTTCAAGACTGTCCCAGGATGAGCTCCTGGCCGGCTGTCCCACGTACGAAAGCCCGGGAGAGGCTGTCCCAGGCATAAGCTCCTGGCGGGCTGTCCCAGGCATGAGCTCCTGGCCCGCTGATCCACCTATAAGCCAGTGGGGGCTGTCCCAGGCATAAGCTCCTGGCGGACTGTTCCAGGCATAAGCTCCTAGCCGGCTGTTCCACATGACAAGGCTAGTCCATACCATATATCTCTTTCTTTTCATTTAATCATTATGTGTTGATTTCATCAAATCAATTCTGTCTTGCATTATGATCAATTCAGATATATCATATCCATATAATCATGCCATCAATATCTGATACATATATATTGACATAACATACTCATGCTCAAAATCAAATAACAGTATCTCAGGTATAATAAATTCATCGATCTCAAATCCGACGATGCAAGACCAACAGTAAAATAGCATATATATAATAGTGATCATGTACAGGGATTCTTACCTTTACCGGTGACTGATCCAAGCACAGAAATCAATGTTCTTCTTTAATTTATGAATTTTTTTAACAAAATATTCCACTTGATATCATATGCAGACAATCATCTCTTCATAACCCTGATCAATATAAAAATCACATATAGAGATTACCGATAATTGATCCTAATACACAAATCGAGGATCTCTCTTAGGATTAATCAAAATTAGGATTTGTCTATGTATCAGGATCCTCCACTGATCCATAAGACTTCTAGAGAGAGAAAATTCATGAAGAGAGAAAATTCTAGAGAGAGAAAGTAGAGAGAGAAAGTGGAGAGAGAATCTTCGTATCCTTCTGATGAGACAATCATGGTCGAGATCATCAAAGATCCTATCAGGGTGACTCAATATGAATCAAGTGTTACAAATTTTGAATAGGATCGGACTGAGATCAGATCTACTGCATGAATTTCGGAGCAATCTCAAATCATCATATTTTTAATTCAAATATATCCTAGGATCCGTGATGCAGTCAGAGAGAGAGTAGAAAGATTCTATAGAGATAAAATCCACAAAAAGAGAGAAAGATCTAGAGAGAGAAATTATAGAGAGAGAAGGTAGAGAGAGAAGAGAGGAAAGAGAGAGAAAATTTTTCTATCTTCTTCTTCTTTTTTATTTTATTTTATTTTTATTTTTCTCTTTCTCTTTCTCTTTTTCTTTTTTTTTATTTTTCTTTTTCTTTTTTCTTTTCTTTTTCTTTTTTCCTTTTTCTTTCTTTTTCCTTTTTCTTTTCTTTTCTTTTCTTCTTCTTCCTTCTTCTTTTCTTCCCGCGGCCTCCCTTGGCTGAAACAGGGGAGGACCGTGAGGTCCCCCCCTTGGTGGCTCGGGCTCCGGCGGCTTGGCCGGAGATCCGGCAACGACGGCGATGGGGTTCGGCCGACGGTGAAGAGGAGAACGGCGGCAAAAACAAGAAAAAAATTCAGAAAACAGGAGATTTCTTGTTCATGGATTTTCCGGCGATCCTGACGGCCGGCGAGGAGTCTAAAACCATGGGAAGAAAGAGAAGAGGGAGAGAAAGAAAGATTGAACCCTTACCTGAACTCCGGTGGCCTCTTCGACCTTCAATTTTTGGCGAACACGAGAAGAAGCTGCCGCGGCTTCTACGGAGAAAAGGAGAGGAATCGGGCTCGACGGTCACCGGTGGAGGCTCGTGAGGGAGAGGAGAGTCTTATTTATAGAGAATCCTAGAGTTCTAAGAGGCCTAGAGTCCTTCTCCGATCGGAATTCATCGAAGAAGAAGACTCCCTTCGGGAGTCTCCTTCCGTCCCATTTTTTTTTTATATATATATGGGTTATTACATTCTCCCCTCCTTAAAATAATTTTGTCCTCGAAATTAGGTTATGTCATTCGAGATACCTATTTCAAAGTATACATTCTTCATGTCATTCTCAAGCTTACGATAATGTCATATATATTATTTATTTCTCATGATCTTGTTATAACAAAAATTATTTGAAATCTCAAACTCATCCCTTCTTATTGATTTCTCAACTATTTGAAGAACTGTAACATTTTGGACTTGTATTAATATACTACCATTATTTGTCTAATACATTCCACTCAACTTCATAATTATCTCAGACTACCCTTGATAGAAAAATAAATAAAGATCAAACATCGAGCACTCATCACAATCATCCATTTTTTTTTGTTCTCTTGTCCTTCCAACAAATTTTATATGTAGACTCTAATCTTAAGAAAATCTCAACCTTCTATATCAGTTCGAGTAATAATATTAAATTTTAAAAAAAAATGAGATCTATGTCAGGACATTCTAAGTTTGAACTGATAACAGAACTATCAAGCTGTTAATAAATTTGAGATATCTAGGATTTCTTGGCATTATCTACAATGAAGCAACCTACTAACAAAAATTATCCGACTATGATCAGATTAAAAATTATTCTTTATTTACAACTAATGTATTCCATAATATCTTCAGAATCAAAGAATTAATATTTCTAATCAATTTAACCCACCATGCTTTTGCTGCGCACTCTGATCTTAATTTATCAAATTATATAATTATATCAAAGATAAAAATATCCTTATATGTTAGATCGATCTAGGATAGATCCAACCTTCAAATTTTATATAAGACTTAGGACAAAATTTTAAGTTTCTTCATCTTTACTACCTTTGGGCATAGCATATAAAAATTAAATCTTGATCTACTTCCTATATTTGAAATCATTGTATAAGTTTCATCACTTTTCAAGAATCCAACATGTCTAGAATTAATTGGAGTTAATCTTAGATTTACCTTACAATCATTTAGATAATTTCTAAATCAATCTTCCTTTTTAAAAGAATTAATTCTAACTTGACAACTAAAAGAACTCAAGCCAACATCCTTAAGTAGAATCAACTTGATTATTTCTTATAGAGCTCTCTTCATCACAACCCTTAATATTAATCGATAAATCCATACAAAATTTTATCCCTTGTATAAGTCATTCAAAATTTAACACTAGCAAGATGTCTTAGTTTAATTTTAAAAAAAATCCAAACTTTGACTTGAATAATTAATACACTTCACCATCTTCAACAATCACAAAAAAAATTAAAAAAAATTATAATCCAAAGATAGTAATACGAATTATTAAAGATTTCATCATAACCTGTATATCATACTCTGACAAAATAAATTTTTTTCTTTAATTTAACAACAATATCAAAATACTTTTGATCCACTTAGAAAAGTAAATTTTTGACTTGAAATTCAATACAACTTGAAAGATCAAGGAATCATATTCAGAATATGATATTTTGAGTAACCAAAGATTTCACCAAAATGTGTATCTCATATTCTCATAATAAAATTCAAGTATATTTTTCATCTAAGATTGAATTTCATATATGATCCTCTTATAGGTTCAATGCTCAAAAATATTTCTCTCTCATATGATGAAATTTCTTCTTAGACCATATCCTAATTAATTTTCTTTTGATAAGTCCAAAAATTTATAATACTCAAATAATTAACATTAAAATTAGAAAAGTTATCATAATTTTCTTCCATATAAGTTTAGCATTCCAAAATCATCGAGTATACTCAACATTACATATCAATATCTTCCACTTCATTCTAAGGTCAACTCTTCTTATATTTAGGCCATCCTACTAATTGAAATCCAAGATATAACTCATCAATTTTATTATAGATAACATATGCCACTTATGCATAAATTTCATCTTAATATCTATTGATTCAAAATCTAAATATTGAATCTTCTCTTTCATATCTATCATGTTCCTCATGATCATAACCTAAGTTTAAATATCACTAAAGTCATAATTTCGAATAATTATAATCTTAAGCTTAAATACCACTTAAATCATATTCTCTAATGATCATCACCTAAACTATAATATTATTCTATTACATCCTTAATGATTATAACCTTAAACTCTGATATTATCTATCATACTCTATTGATTATAATCTCAAAGTTTTGATATCACTTATATGACAATCCCTAGTGACCTTAAACTTGGGCTCTAGTACTGTTCTGTCATATCCTAATCACTTGTATCATTATCTCCAAATGAACGTAACCTAAGCTCTAAGCTCAGATGCCACTTTGTCACATACTACTGATCTTACATAAAGTTTTAATATTTCTTCATAATCTCTGGTGACCTTAAATCTGAGCTATGATATTATTCTATCACATCCTAATCATTTATATCGTAATCTCCAATGTTCATAACCTAAGCTCTGATACCATTCTGTCACACCCCGAACCCAACACCCGGGTCGGATACATGATGGCCGCACACTCCTTAGAGCAAGCCCTAAAGAATATGCAAGGCCAAATTAAATCATTACAACCTTATCAACCATAATATTTAATTTCAATAATAATTCATAAAACCTTGCATAATCACAATTTAAATTTCTTCAATCCTCTGATCAGGTACACTCTATCTATCCATCTACTCAGCCATAAATCTAAGCCATAGCCAATCATGAACGTCCTGTATCTCTGAGAAGAAAAGAAAGATGAAAGGGTGTGAGCTTTACAGCCCAGTAAGAAATCCCATATCACACTGATATAGTAATATAATCTGAAAATAAGAATAAGCAATAAAATATAAAATCTCATGTTCAATGTCCAGAATAATGCAAACATTCATAAATTCTCTGTCTTGTCAAAATAGATGCATCATCATATGTTAACAGGTGAAACCCCTTTTATTCAACAATTATTTCATGTCTTATCTTTCATTTCTCCTTTCATAATCACATAATTTTTAACCTTTTCTTTTTGGTTCTGGACTATCCAAGTCTATACCTCAGTCACCATCCGAATCGAATCCACTTAAAAAGTCTTTCAAGACTGTCCCAGGATGAGCTCCTGGCCGGCTGTCCCACGTACGAAAGTCCGTGAGAGGCTGTCCCAGGCATAAGCTCCTGGCGGGCTGTCCCAGGCATGAGCTCCTGGCCGGCTGATCCATCTGTAAGCCAGTGGGGGCTGTCCCAGGCATAAGCTCCTGGCGGACTGTTTCAGGCATAAGCTCCTGGCCAGCTGTTCCACATGACAAGGCTAGTCCATACCATATATCTCTTTCTTTTCATTTAATCATTATGTGTTGATTTCATCAAATCAATTCTGTCTTGCATTATGATCAATTCAGATATGTCATATCCATATAATCATGCCATCAATCTCTGATACATATATATTGACATAACATACTCATGCTCAAAATCAAATAACAGTATCTCAGGTATAATAAATTCATCAATCTCAAATCCGACGATGCAAGACCAACAGTAAAATAGCATATATATAATAGTGATCATGTACAGGGATTCTTACCTTTACCGGTGACTGATCCAAGCACAGAAATCAATGTTCTTCTTTAATTTATAAATTTCTTTAACAAAATATTCTACTTGATATCATATGCAGACAATCATCTCTTCATAACCCTGATCAATATAAAAATCACATATAGAGAAATTATCGATAATTGATCCTAATACACAAATCGAGGATCTCTCTTAGGATTAATCAAAATTAGGATTTGTCTATGTATCAGGATCCTCCACTGATCCATAAGACTTCTAGAGAGAGAAAATTCATGAAGAGAGAGAAAATTTTAGACAGAGAAAGTAGAGAGAGAAAGTGGAGAGAGAATCTTCGTATCCTTTTGATGAGGTAATCATGGTCGAGATCATCAAAGGTCCTATCAGGGTGACTCAATATGAATCAAGTGTTACAAATTTTGAATAGGATCGGACTGAGATCAGATCTACTGCACGAATTTCGGAGCAATCTCAATTCATCATATTTTTAATTCAAATAAATCCTAGGATCCGTGATGCAGTCAAAGAGAGAGTAGAAAGATTCTAGAGAGATAAAATCCACAAAAAGAGAGAAAGATCTAGAGAGAGAATCTAGAGAGAGAAATTATAGAGAGAGAAGGTAGAGAGAGAAGAGAGGAAAGAGAGAGAAATTTTTTTTCTCTTCTTCTTCTTTTTTATTTTATTTTATTTTTATTTTTCTCTTTCTCTTTTTCTTTTTTTTTTCTTTTTCTTTTTCCTTTTTCTTTTCTTTTTCTTTTCTTTTTCTTTTTCCTTTTTCTTTTCTTTTCTTCTTCTTCTTCTTCCTTCTTCTTTTCTTCCCACGGCCTCCCTTGGCTGAAACAGGGGAGGACCGTGAAGTCCCCCCCTCGGTGGCTCGGGCTCCGGCGGCTTGGCCGGAGATCCGGCAACAACGGCGATGGGGTTCGGCCGGTGGCGAAGAGGAGAACGTCGGCAAAAACAAGGAAAAAAAATTCAAAAAATAGGAGATTTCTTGTTCATAGATTTTTCGGCGATCCTGACGGCCGGCGAGGAGTCTAAAACCATGGAAAGAAAGAGAAGAGGGAGAGAAAGAAAGATTGAACCCTTACCTGAACTCCGGTGGCCTCTTGAACCTTCAATTTTCGGCGAACACGAGAAGAGGCTGCCACGGCTTCTACGGAGAAAAGGAGAGGAATCGGGCTCGACGGTCGCCAGTGGAGGCTCGTGAGGGAGAGGAGAGTCTTATTTATAGAGAATCCTAGAGTTCTAAGAGGCCTAGAGTCCTTCTCCGATCGAGATTCATCGGAGAAGAAGACTCCCTTCGGGAGTCTCCTTCTGTCCCATTTTTTTTTTTATATATATGGGTTATTACACGGGAAACCCTACCCTTATACACCTTATAGAGTTTCGGCTCGTTCGCATACCTCCAATTACTAGGGTTAGGGTTTCTTCCATCCCTACCATCTTCTTCCTCGTCATATGCCCTAGAATTATCATCCCTAACTTTATCTCTATCCCTTCTGTGACTCCTATCTCTGTTATGTCTGTCCCAATCTCTCTCTCTATCTTTATCTCGCCTATACTCTCGATCTCGATCACGTCGCCAATCTCGATCATGTCGCCAATCTCGATCATGGTGCTTGTCGCGGCTGCAGGCTTCAGACGCGGCCTTTATCTCAGCTGTGGGTCCCCTTTATCAACTTCTGTATTTAAATGAATATTTTAATTTAAATTTTCTTTTTGAACTTGTAGCATTTCTATTCTCTGAACTTTAGCATTAATTGGTTTGCTCCTCTCCGCATGTGAAACAAGTATCATTATTATTGAGGCTCTGACTTGCATCAGTGACCACCAGCCTTATTCTTCTCGATCCCCTCCCGTCTATCACTGGAAAGTGACCACCAGCCTTTGAGATATGTTCTTAACTCATTTTGTTGCTGTCTTTTCTGTTTTTCCAAATTGGTCAAAATTTTTTGGATTATAACCTAAATTATAAGGTTAAAAATTAATTTTATGCTTTCTAAATATTAATATGGTTATCATTTATTTTTTTTTCATACATTTGGGGGTCTGGTACCAATAGAGTTGGGCACGAAGCCTAATTATTGTACCGAATGCTCCAGTGAATAAAGATTGATTATGATTTAATGTTTTAACTAGAATTAGCTGAATCCTCCAGTGAAGTTTTAATGCATATAAATTGTTGTTATTGATGAATTTATATTTTATAATTATGTGTTAATTTGACTAATTAATTAGATATTTATTTTTATAAAATTTGTATTGTATAGAATCATAGACCCATCTTTTGATTAATGTACACATTTTATGGCATCCATACATTTATATATTTTTGTATGGGTCGGAGAATTATGTACATTAGTCAAGTGATTGTCTAGTTTGGACAGTTTGAAAATTACAATTAATTTTTTGACATGCTTTTAGGTGACAGCAAAGTTTTTTATAATAAAAAATAATATTTATTATCTCACAGGATCTATATATTATGTTGGTGTCACTTATTTTTGATACAGTTAATAGTTTGAAGGTATACTAAATAAGTGATACATTTGGCATGAGGTATACTAAACAAGTGATACATTTGGCATAAGGTATGCTATGGTCCCTTTTTCTTATTCCCACATGATGTGTTAAATCTGATGGGTTCAATATCGATTTTGCTTGCTATATTCTCATAGTTGCCTTCTTGTTTTTCCTGATGATGATCAAAACTTAATGGATATTAAAGAGAATGGATCTGCAGATATACTATGGCATCTTTTTCTTATTCCCATATGATGTGTTAAACCTAATGGGTGCAGATTGATTTTGCTTGCTAAATTATTATGGTTGCTTACTTATTTTGCCATGATTACGATACATTTGGCATAAGGTATACTAAATAATTGATACATTTAGCACGAAGTATGCCATGGTCTCTTTTTTTTTTATTCTCATATGATGTGTTAAAGCTGATGGGTGCCGATCGGTTTTGCTTGTTATATTCTTATGGTTGCCTTCTTGTTTTTCCCAATGATGATCCAAACAATGGATATTGAAGGGAATAGCTCTGCAGATATACTATATCATCTTTTTCTTATTCCCATATAATGTGTTAAACCTGATAGATACCGATCGGTTTTGCTTGCTAAATTCTTATGGTTGCTTACTTATTTTGCCATGATTACGATACATTGAGCACAAGATATGCTAAACAACTGATACATTTGGCACGAAGTATGCCATGGTCTCTTTTTTTTTATTCCCATATGATGTGTTCAAGTTGATGGGTGCCGATCGATTTTGCTTGCTGTATTCTTATGGTTGCCTTTTTGTTTTGTCTGGTGATGATCTAAATTTAATGGATATTGAAGAAAATAGCTCCGCAGATATACTATGGCATCTTTTTCTTATTCTCATATGATGTGTTAAACCTGAGGGGTGCTAATCGGTTTTATTGACTAAATTCTTATGGTTGCTTACTTATTTTGCCATGATTACGATATATTTGGCACGAGGTACGCTAAACAACTGATATATTTGGCACGAAGTATGCCATGGTCTCTTTTTCTTATTCCCATATGACGTGTTAAATATGATGGGTGCCTTAGCGGTCATGGCTGATTTTGTTATTGGTTCGCAAGGTCCATTTTCTTCGGATTTTCTTAATATCCTATGAGCAGATTCTTGGGGGATTCCTTTTGAACGATGATGTTGCTGGTTTGGATAAATGTGATTTCGCTTGTTATATTTGCTGGCCTTTTTATCTATCTGCTCCCAGATCAGCATAGGCTTTGTTCTAGCCAGCTGAAATGTTGGAGGAATTCTTACTAGGGCCCTTGTTATATATACCGGCACTGAGTTCTTTTGTGACATTGGTTCTGTGTTTAAATGGTTCAGTTATTTTGTTCCATTTCTGGGTGATCTTATGGATCTGTTCAGGCCTCTGATCAGCACAGAGGGGTCTCTTATAGTCTATTGTTTATTGGCCCTGTGGCCTCCTGAGGACAGTGGTTCCATGTTGGCATTACTATATTTCATATATATTATGACATCTGCTGTTTACGATGGGATGCAGCTGCTGGGTCTATCCCTGGCTCATTTTCCACTTTCGTTATTATGTTACAGTTAGAATTTTGTTGGGTCCTTGTCTCGTCGAGCCCTTATATGCTCTGTGGTTCCACAATTTGCTAGCCTGTGCCAGTTCCAAGCAGCCGTGCCATTTGGTATTCTATATTACAAGAGAAAGGTTTGGCATTGTTGGGATCCTTGTTCTCTGATTTTCATTTCACTTTCACCTGCTGCTGTATATTTGTCTATTTTATTTCCTGCTGCACTGGCTGCCAAGTATAATGTCTCTATTCAGCTGTGCATTGGTTTGGGTTTCCTGTGGCTGCTAATTCAAGTTTGACTGGGCAGTATCTACGGTTGATTGCACCTATTTATTCTTGTTTTCTAGTCAACACCCTTGGCTTTCAGTTTTTCATTATCAAAGAAGTGGTGCTATCATCTATGCTCAGCCTCTGTTATGTTCTTTGGAGTTTTCTGACTGTTCATTTCATGTTTAAAATGTGGTGGCATGTCTATATGCCTTATGTTGCAGCATATCTCAGTTTCAGGTTACTTGCTATGCTATTTCCTCACTGTAAACTTCTGTTATGTACCTATCAACTTTATTTTCCCCCGCGCTCCAGTGGCTTACTTTTGTTTCTCCTCATGTACTGGGTCATCTCAGCAGTCTGCATATGTTATGCCTCTTTTATATATTTTCTTCTTTACCAAAAAAAAAAAAACATGATGTGTGCCACTGTAATTTTGATTCATGCTGTTGGAATTAATGTTGTTGGGTATGTATTTTGCTTGCTATATTGTTTGGATTGGCTGATGCTCCTCTGTGAGCTATTTTATATCAAGAAAAAAAAAATTTTAATTATTTTTTTCTTGTATTTTAAATTAGCAATATATATTTTAACTAAAAAAAATTAAAAGTTTTTTTGCGATCGATTTGACAATCGATATTTATTTAAAAAATATTTATAAAAAAATTTACAATTGATTTTCAATTGATTTATAGATTGATTTTTATTTATTAATTTTTAATAAATTTAGCGATCAATTTTACAACCAATATTGAAAATAATTTTTTTTTAAAAAATTATGATTGATTTAGCAATCGATATTTATATATAAAATATTTTTAAAAATTAAGCGATTGATTTTGAGAATAATTTTTAGTCAAATTTTTAATTTAATATTTTTAATAAATTTAGTGATCGATATTGCAATCGATTTTGAAAATTAAAAAATTTAAGAAAAATTTTTGATCAATTTTGCAATTGATTTTTTTTTAAATTAAAATATTTTTAAAAACTTTGCAACCGATTTTGAGATCGATTTTTAGTCAAATTTTTAATTTCATATTTTTTTAATAAATTTAGAGATCGATTTTGCAATCGATTTTAAAAATTAAAAAATTTTAGAAACGCTTCTGGCCGATTTTGCAACTAATTTTTTTAATATAAAATATTTTTAAAAACTTTACAATTGATTTTGAGATTGATTTTCACTCTAACTTTTTATCTAATATTTTTTAATATATTTAGTGATCGATTTTGCAATCGATTCGAAAAATTAAAAAATTTTCAAAAAATTGACGATCGATTTTACTATTAAATTTTTAATATAAAATATTTTTTAATAATTAGCGATTGATTTTGTGATCAATTTTATTAAAAAAATATTTGTACAAAATTAGCGATCGATTTTATGATCGATTTTATTAATAAAAAAATTTAAAAATAATTAGCTATCAATTTTATTAATAAAAATTTTAAAAATAATAAACAATCAATTTTACGATCAATTTTGTTTATAAAAAAATATTTTTACAAAATTAGTGATCAATTTATGACCAATAAATTAATTAAAAATAATTAACGATCGATTTTGGAATCAATTTTATTAATAAAAAATTTAAAAATATTTAATGATTGATTTTATGATCAATTTATTAATAAAAAAATATTTTAATAAATTTAACGATCAATTTTAGAGATCGATTTTGCAACCAATTTTAAAAAATAAAATATGAAAAAAATTAAATTATTTTTTTAAAAAATAAAATATTATAAAATTTAAATTATTTTTAATTTTTGATTGCTAAATTGGTTGCAAAGTTCGATTTAAATCGGTTGTAAAATTTTACAACCATAATTTTTATAATCGATTTAAATCATTCGCAAAATAAATTAGCAATCATTTTTTATTATTTTGCAATCGATTTTTTGGTTGCTAAAATTTTATTTTCTTGTAGTGACAGATGGTGGCGGGGTGGGGCCACGATGGGTGCGTCGGGGTGGGGCCGCAGTGGGTGCGACGCGGACAGCCACGGCCTAGGCCTAGTGAGTGGAGAGTGAGGCAGCCATGGTGGTGGGGTAGAATAGGTGTGGGGCCTAGAAGGATGCTGCGGAGGAGCGGCGGTCGGACGGAGGTGTCATCGGTAGTGCATCGAGGGGGGGAGGTGGGTGCAGGTTAGCCATCGGCAGAGGAAGGCGGAGGATCACCTAAGGAAGGGTGGGGTGGAAGGGAAGGAAAAATGAGAAAAAAAGATTAATAATAAAATATTATTATGTGATGAATAATATAATATTATTATTTGATTAATAATAAATTATTATTATTATTTGATTAATAATAAAATATTATTATTTGATGAATAATAAAATATTATTATTTGATGAATAATAAATTATTATTATTTAATTAATAATAAATTATTATTATTTGATCAATAATAATTTATTGTTATTTGATTAAAAATTTTTGCTCTCTGCGGCTAGCCCCCCTCTAACATTATCTGTAAGTCCACTCGCTCATCGCTACTCCATGCCTCCTCCAACACTATGTTATATTATTATTATTATTGACATATTACTCACGAGGTGCATGGGATTCTTTTTGATTTAGTAAATATATTATTTTAAAATAATATTTTTATTTATTAAATAATTATTTTAAAAATAATATATATTTTATTATTGTATAAAATTTTTATTTTAATAATAATATATTTATTGGTTCTCAATGAAATTATTTATTAGTTTTTAGTGATAAATATATTTTAAAATAATATTATTAATCAAATAATAATATTTTATTATTAATCAAATAATATTTTATTATTAATCAAATAATAATAATAATAATTTATTATTCATCAAATAATAATAATTTATTATTCATCAAATAATAATATTTTATTATTCATCAAATAATAATATTTTATTATTAATTTTTTTCTTTTTTTTGCTTGTTTTTGCCTTCCCATCCTCCTATCCCACCCTCCGGACGATCCTCCACCTTCCTCTGCTGGCGGTCGACCCACACCCACCCCCTTTTGGTGTGTCATCAAGGGCATCTCTGTCCGGCCGTCGTTCCTCGATATCGTCTCCTCGGGCCCAACGTTCGTTTCGCTCCGCTGTCATGGCTGCCTCCTCTTCTCATGATGTTTAGGCCACGATCGTTCGTATCGCACCTATCGCGACTCCATTCCACCGTCGTCTGTGCCACACTTGCCATCCACTCCCCTTCTTTCTCTCGAGCCTCGACGAACCTCCACACCATACGACCATCAAAACCTCCTCCTCCCCTCCCCCTCCCCCATGGCCTTGGTGAACCAGCACCTTGCGTGACCACCACCACCCCTTTCCCTCGGCCCTAGTCCTTCCATCCTCCACCTGCACCCCCTCCATCTTTCATCCACGTCACTCGGTGTAAGGGAGTGAAAAAAAAATCCTCGATATAAAGGGACAGAGAGAAAAAAAAAAAATCGCATGTTGAGGATGCGATTTTATTGTAAAATTGCATGTTGAAGATATGAAATCGTATTTTTAACATGCGATTTTATTTTTTAATTTATATTTGAAAATATCGATCATCGGATTCTACCTCAGCTTGAAATCGTGTTTGTTGAATATGCGATTTCAAGTCTAAAAATGCATGTTCAAGATATGATTTCACAATATCGGATTCCACTTAGTCAAATTATCGTATTTTGTGAAACAAGTTAGAAAAAGAGGTAGATTTGAAAATAAGTATTAAAAAATAATATTTTTTGAAAAAAACTGAGAACTTCCCCCATAGTATCAATTCCCGAAGACGAGCTTATCTTCATTCTCTGAATATATTGAAAGTTCTTTAATAGCTGACAGAGATGACGCATCATTTCTAAAACTCGATATATCAGGAATCACTCCAAAACTAGCTGCGAAGAGTTGCTCTTCTAGCACTCCATTCCTTTAAAATCCTTATTAATAATTCAGTTATCAGACAAGGCACAGAAATATTGATACCAAGAATAACACCAGCTTACGCCCATATGATAGGAGATGCCCCTTCCAACCGAAGAGAGAGCTGAGATTTACAAACAATAGGTTCCCAATTAACGTTTTCTAAGACATCTGAAACTGATAGGAATACGAAGATAAGTTTAAGGGAATTTCCCTTCATTACAACCCAGGATTTGGCCAAGCTGCAACTCCTTTATCGATCAATATTCGCAAAGATCAGCTCTGTTTGGTGGAATTTGATGCCAAACCCAGAGAACAAAAGAAAGCAGTTAAAATATTCATCGACACCAACACCTGTGACGCCTTGCAAAGATCACCATATTGTCTGCCTTCTAGTAGTCCACGCTCTTAAGCCCTGCCTAAGAACCTTGGATAAAAGAGTCCACCACCAAGACGAAGAGAAGGAAAGAGAGAGAGGATCTGCTTTCCAAGTCAAACTTGGATACGTGTTGGAGTTCTATGTATTCTTGTATCTTTTTCCCTACAACACCTTGTTTCTTGCGTTAGTATGCTCGACTTGGCTTGTTCTCGCAAGGTTAAAGATGCTTTGATTCTTAGCCCAAAAAACAAATATTTATATATGCTTTGATTTGTTACCGCTGATGCAGGCCCTCGATTAAGCATCTCCTTGGTGGTGGATAATCACCATTGGCCCTTCATTTTTTGGTTTCTTCTGATTGATCTAAGACTTTAAGTTGTCCTATATCTCTAGATTTTTTGTGTATATTTATATATTTAAAAATTAAAATATTTAGAAACCAAAAAGTTTAGAAATATAAATTTTATACATGAAAAATAATTTAAAAATTATGGGTCAAGAATAGTATCATCTTAGAATGATTATAAAATTTGAAATGAGATGATTTCTTTATGTGGATATTGCATAATATTTAGAAACAAGATTATTCATGTTTATCGCATGAATTTTGAATAAAAAATTATCCTCTTATTTTTGAAAATGAGATGTGAAAAACTTTATTCGATATTATTGGAAAAATAAGTTTGAATATTTGGTTATAGTGAAAATATAAGAAAAAACTCTTCAGTTAACTATGATTCGATTCTAGCCGATGGGACTAATCATTGGCCATACATTAGGAACTAATTTCTTCCGAATCTAAACAATCAGAGCTGATTGTTGGTAGAACTAGTTCTTTCAAGCTTAGTTAGTCGATGTTGATCACTGGTACGAGTTGATGCATTACGTGTATATATTTTAAAACTAATTTCTTTGCCTTATCGCGGGGCTAATCATAGCCATGTAAATCAAAGCTAATTTTTTTCGAGCCTAGCCAGTCGGGACTGATCACCAGCACACACTATGTATCACATATTTGTTTTTCGGAGCTAGTATCTTTCGAACCTTATCATGAGACTAATTGTGGCCATAGTTATAAAAAAAAATGAAAGAAGATTTTTGGATTTTACTACTATATATGGCATATTTTGAAAAAAATTATGTTGTTATATATTACTGTTAAATTATTATATTTTAAAAATTAATTATACTTGATCTCTTAGAAATATTGATAACTTACTCAGCCTATAAAACTTACTACCTCTTTTTTATTTTTTTGTTTCAAATTCAAAAGATCCCATGGAGCTTGGGATCGATTATTGAGAAGCATAGGATTTTAGATATTATTTGCTTGGCCCTTTTTGAATAAAAGTTGTTTTGAATCCTTATTGGACCTTTGTTTTATTTCTTA
The DNA here is from genome assembly GCF_000442705.2 of Elaeis guineensis. NCBI lineage: Eukaryota > Viridiplantae > Streptophyta > Magnoliopsida > Arecales > Arecaceae > Elaeis > Elaeis guineensis. The sequence goes on from NC_026003.2 coordinate 102,780,957, forward strand.
TTAGCCTTAGAGAATTTATATTTTTATTGATTGCCTCTCTACAGAGGTTGTGCCCTGACAATACTCATGTTAGTTCTCAATTTTTCCTCCACTTACAATCTCTTTAGATGATTGAACCCAAAACCTTATAGGAATCATGAGTTTGAACCAATACAACCATCCAAATTAAACTGGACTTAGCTATCTTTGGACAAATTCAGAAGTTTTGGAGTGAGCCGGCCCAAATCCAATCCAAAATCCCACAAGATACAACCATCCAAATCAGACTTGACAGTCTATATTTACACAAACTTAGAGCACTTTTGGAGCGGGCTGGCCCAAATCCTACTGGGAGGAAAAAAATCTCAGCCTATGAGACTTTGGACAGATCTTTTTTTTTGTCCTTATGGGATTTAGGGTGGCTCACTCTAAAAGTATTCTAGGTTCGTATAAATATTGCCTAGCTAAGTCTAATTTGGATGGTTGTATTAGCCCAATCCATAATTCTTATGGGATTTTGAGCCCAACTATTCAAATAGACCTCAAAAGAATATTGTTTTGAGTAACCGTCGTGTTGTGTTGATTACTCATTTGATTAATACTATAAATTTTTTTTATCCATTCAAAATTTTTTCCTTAATTAAGTGCTATCTAAATACTTACCAAAAAAAAGTGCTATCTAAATAATAGGGAGATTTCAAGAATAACTACAAAAAGAGAACTTATATTAGAAGGGAATTATGTTCTCTCAGATTAAGGTAGGGTTGGCCCTTGTTCTCCAAATGGATTAATGTTGAGCTGGATTCATGAATCATTGATATTTTTGTTTTATTAAGGCTCTATTTTGTTGATATAGAAAAGAGCAGTTCTTCGTGCACCGCACGTGGTCGCGTGTGGTGCAGAAAACCACACACACTGTGCATAATGATTCGTTCACACATGGACCCGGTGACGGGGATTGAAAAAAAAAATTTTTTGGCTAGCTCAATATGAAAGTGCCACACGCAATGCACAAAGAATTTGGTTAATAAAAATTTTTTTTTGTGCACCACGTGCGGTGCGTGCGGAACCACATACGATGATTAGCTCACATGTGAGGCCGACAAAATTTTTTTTTTTGCATGTTTGGCCCGTGCATGAGCTAATCACTACATGTAGTGCACAAAAAAAATTTCTTATAACAAATAAATTTTAGAGAAGATTGATAATTTCTAGTCCACTAGACTAACACATTTATGTCATGAATACTTTCTTGATTTTTTTGTTTTATAATTTTCTTAATATACTAAGGTGCCTATAATTTTTTAATTTTTTTTATTTTTTTCCATATCTAATAAGTCTTTAATTTTCAAAGAAAAACACATACTTTTTTGTTCTCACAAAAAAATGAAGAATAATATTAAAGAATTACTAGAAAGATTTAATAAGAGCTAGAAGAAAAGAAAAATTACTTCATAAATTTGAAAAATAATGTAATGCTGGAGTTTAGCTTCAACTGCATACACATTTGCAAATATGCATGCATGTAGATTTCATCCGTCGAGAAAGAAGAGTAGATTGGATGGTTAGGCATATCTTCCATGAGATGAATAGGATGATGGATTTTGTGGCTTTGTTTGTCGCGAAGCACTCCATTAAAGCCTTATGGATTGATTTATGATCAACTCTAAAGAAGTTGAAAGGTATTTTATTTTTTATTTTTTTGATCATATTATACAAAATTGCATGAACAACCAACTTAGCGGAAAAAAAAAAAAAAAAAAAGAAAGAAAAAAAAAAAAAAAGAGGAGAGTGGATATATAGACTCTATTGATGGGCAAAAGTGGGGAACAACCTTTTTGGTGTCATTATGCCTACGTAAGCTGGGTGTGGGATCAAAAGGTGCCAGGAGTAGAGCTGAATTTAGAATTTTGTTGCGGTGCTCTTTTATATTATTATATAGAAAATGGGGGAATATCCTAACCGTCCAATATGTTAGGGAATTTTAGTACTTTTATCGTAACAGGTTGGCACCGATTGCCGGCTCTCTATATTTATTATTATACTTTTAAAATATTATTTGTGATACGAGTGGGAAAGCTAGCTCAGCTCTAACAAATCCTTCTAGCAAATTCTTCCTCGATTAGTCGAGCCCAGTTGTCTTCCTCCACCATCATCTTCTCCTCCGCAGCATGCCATGCTCCACTGACCGAGGTCTTTCTACACCTCACCTAACGATGCATCTTTCTCCTTCATTCATCATCCTCTCCATGACCGCCACCATCGTCATACCAAACCTCACGTCGCAGTGCATCTTGCTTGTTCATTCCTCCTCCTCTCCTTGACCACCACCGATGTTGTGCTCCGCCATTAATGCCGGATTTTCATCACTAGACTCTCTCTTCCTCTTCTCGCCTGCATCTGGAGCTCCATTGCCATCATTTTGCCTCCAGCAATTAAGCGGCATCTTTTTCCTCGATCGTTGTCATCTATTCTTTCCTATGGAACTCTATCGATTTCAAGGCCTAGAGATTACTGGGATCTCCATGGCTCGATGGATTCTTCACTAGCAGCGACAGGAGGCGAGGTCATCGTGCATCTCGATATCCTGAGCTTCATCATTGCTGACCTCTCACGCCCAACCTATCCAGGTGGGCATAAAGTGTTCGGTGAAATGTTTCTTAGAAAGAGACGTGGGAGACATATATATGTGCTTCGTACGTGTACCATTTGGATGACATGCAAAAAAGCATCATGGGCAAAGAGCACCGTGGTTGGAGAAATTACCAGAAGGTAGAAGGTTCTGTTGGAGGGTGTTGCGGCCAATCGCCTCGTCGTCCGATCGTCGGGGAGCGTGCATCTGCAAAAGGAAGTCCGCACTGACCGGAGGCGGCTCCGGCGGGGACCCTCCGACGGTCAAGTCAGAGAGGTGACTGGGCAACAGTGAAATGTAGACAGAGAGCTCAATCGAGAGAGAGAGAGAGAAAGAGGGACGAGCCTGCGTATGAGAGAGAGACGGAGCGGATCCCTCCCTTGCACTGTTGCCTTCCCCCGTATATATAGTGGAGCTAGGTATGGCGCCGTCATTAATGGCGCGGACAAGTGAGGAACTGTCAACTCACTGTGGACTGTCAGAGTCGTCGTGAAAACGTTATGTCGCCGTGTGGCCGTCCAATCACCAGGGTTGACCCGGCTCTCGGCGGGACAATGCCCCTAGGTAACTGTACCGCATGTCCGTGTCAGAGCTGACAACATCTGGCGGTTGTACGGTGGTTGGAGGAGCCGACCGACCCAAAGTCGGTAGCCAGCTGAGTGGTGTCGGGCCCCTCCATTGATCGACGAGCATCATGTAAGTCGGCCATCAGACCCCCGGGTTCAGTCGGTCGGGATGGTCACGCCCGACATACTCCCGACCGGCGATGGGCCGTTGAATGGCCGGCAGTTAACCGCTGATGGCATCCGTCAGTCGGTCACCCCGACCGACTATCGGTCGGTCTATCGGCCAGTCGGAGTCGTCCGTCGGAGGCGGTCGGACCGTCAGTCGGTCGGTCGGGTCGTCAGTCGGTCGGACCCTCCGACAGTCGGTCGATCGGTCGGTGGGTATCCCCCAACAGTTGCCCCCCTCCACTCCTAAGTCGGGTGGTGAGCTGGCCGATGCTTCCATTCGGGCAGCAATCCCGGACGACTGGGAGTGGATTTGTCGCACGTGTAGATCCGATCGTACCGCCGGATGATCCGATGTCAGACGCCTCATGAATGTCCAGTGATCCGGACGTCTTAGTCGATGTCAGAGGTCACGTCGGCATCAGGTGTCAGACGCCACGTCCCGTCGTCGTCAGACGTTGCGTCGGTGTCAGAAGATCGGGCGCCGGACGATACGGCGTCAGGCGATCGGATATTCGGCGCCGATCGCGGGAGAGCGGGCCGCTGCCAGGCGTCCCGTCGGGAACGCGAACCGACGCGGGCGCGTGAACGCGGAGCCGCGCCCCGCGTGCCCGTGTCAAGGTGGTTGGCCGGTGCCCCCTCCGGCATTTAATGTGGGCGGTGCGGCCATCCCGGGACGGGGCGCGCCGACTCGTCCGCCAACCGGCGAGCGCCACGCGTCGCGCATCTGCAGGTCTTCGGTCGGCGCGGAAGCATCTCGGCCGTCGGTCGGCCCTATATATATAGGACCTCCCGGACCCCTGACCCACGCTTGCCATTTCGCTGGGGAAACTCTGTCCGGGCGATTTCTCAGTCGTCGCGGGCAGAGCTCTTCTTCGCTTCCGGAGGGTCCATCTGGTTCGTGGTCCCCTCTTCCCTTTCTTCTTCCTTCTCTTCTCCTTCTCCTTCTTTCGGTTCCTGCATAATGACCAGGAAACCGACTCAGGGAGCTCGGTCGGGGAACCCGACCGACGACTCCCGATTGGCTCCGGAAGATGAGGCCTCCTCGCTTTCGGGGCCGAACGTCGATCGGCTTCGGGAGCACTATCGCATCCCGGAGCAGTTTCGGCTCTCCGCTCCAGGAGCCGGCGGTCGGGTCAACAACCCTCCGCCCGGCGATCTGGCGCTGTACGTTGAAGACCTTCGTGCGGGTCTTCGACTTCCGATTCCGGAGTTCGTCCGGAATCTACTTGATTACTACGGACTCTGTCCGGCGCAACTGGCGCCGAACTCTGTTCGTTTAATCATTTCCTTCGTGCTGTTGTGTCAGCTCTTGCCGACCAACCCCCGCGTTTCACTCTTTCGGGCATTTTTTGTGCTCCGACCCCACCCTAAAGCCCGAGGGTGGTGGCTCTTCAACCCCCGGAAGGGTCTTGCTTTCATAACTGGTCTTCCATCGTCCATTCATGGATGGAAGAACCAGTTTTTCTTTGTTTCCTCCTCTTCTCCTTCGGGCCTCTGGGCTCGCCAAGCGTCGGTCGGACGCTCCTTCGTCCGCGCGCATATACTTGTATGCGCGCTCCAGTAGCTCGGCATATGTTCGGGGGAGGGTCTTGTCCAGAGAATAAGTGAATCGGGATGACCTCAGGCCCCGCTTCATGGCTGAAACAGCCATGTCTTCGTTAAGGTCCCGGACCTCGAGCGTGGCCGCGTTGAATCGCACCACGAAGTGTCGGAGCGTCTCGTTTTCTCCCTGCTTGAGGGAGAAAAGGCTGTCCGACGTTCGCGGCGGCTTTCGGCTAGTGCTGAAATGGGCCACGAACGAGTGCTCGAGCTGCGCGAAGGAATGGATACTGCCCGATCAAAGACCGGAGTACCAAGCCCTGGCAGCCTTGCGGAGCGTGGCGGGGAAGCCGATGCAGAAAAGAGCGTCGGTTGCCCCTTGAATCGTCATGAGAGCTTTGTAGCTCTCGAGGTGGTCGACTGGGTCGGTGGAGCCGTCGTAGGGCTCCACGTGCGGCATCTTGAACCGACTGGGAATCGGCTCGTCGAGGACCAGTCGGGAGAGAGGTTGGGCGGTCTGGAAGTCGACGTCGTTGGAAGACTTCTGGCCGTCCGTCTGCAGTTGGGCGAGTCGGCGGTCGATTTTCTCGAACCGTCGCTCGTAGTCGTCCGCTCGTCGATGCTGGGAGACCCCGGGAGTGGAGTCTCCGGAGGATTTCGAGAGGGAGGCCGACGGTGTGCGCGGCCGCTTCTCCTTCCTTGCCCGTTCCAATGGGGAGGGAGAGGGTCGCTGGGACCGTCGGTCGTCGCGCCGCGGCCGTCCATCCTCCTCTCCGCGGGAGCGCTGTTGGGAGCGCTCGCATGGAGGTGACAGGGATCGGCGCGGTCGTCGGCGGCTGCTCCTGGAGGGCATCGGTCGGGCCGTCGGTTGCTGCTGGAGGCTTTTGACTGCGTCGGTCAGTACGGTCATCTGCCGTACGATGGCCGCAATCTGGGCCTCCGTGGTCACCGCGGGGCGCGGAGAGCTAGGCTCCGCCGCCGGTGGGGGCGGGGAGGCCTCTTCCCGACGGGAAGAGCGCCTGGCCGACCCAGTGACTCTCGATCGTTGAGCTCTTGTCTTTGTCATGCTGTCCCCTTCCTGGCGCGCCAATCTGTTGCGGCCAATCGTCTCGTCGTCCGATCACCGGGGAGCGTGCACCTGCAAAAGGAAGTCCGCACTGACCGGAGGCGGCTCCGGCGGGGACCCTCCGACGGTCAAGTCAGAGAGGTGACTGGGCAACAGTGAAATGTAGACAGAGAGCTCAATCGAGAGAGAGAGAGAGAAAGAGGGGCGAGCCTGCGTATGAGAGAGAGACGGAGCGGATCCCTCCCTTGCACTGTTGCCTTCCCCGGTATATATAGTGGAGCTGGGTATGGCGCCGTCATTAATGGCGCGGACAAGTGAGGAACTGTCAACTCACTGTGGACTGTCAGAGTCGCCGTGAAAATGTCATGTCGCCGTGTGGCCGTCCAATCACCAGAGTTGACCCGGCTCTCGGCGGGACAATGCCCCTAGGTAACTGTGCCGCATGTCCGTGTCAGAGCTGACAACGTCTGGCGGCTGTACGGTGGTTGGAGGAGCCGACCGACCCAAAGTCGGTAGCCAGCTGAGTGGTGTCGGGCCCCTCCATTGATCGGCGAGCATCATGTAAGTCGGCCATCAGACCCCCGGGTTCAGTCGGTCGGGATGGTCACGTCCGACATACTCCCGGCCGGCGATGGGCCGTTGAATGGCCGGCAGTTAACCGCTGATGGCATCCGTCAGTCGGTCGCCCCGACCGACTATCGGTCGGTCTATCGGCCAGTCGGAGTCGTCCGTCGGAGGCGGTCGGGCCGTCAGTCGGTCGGTCGGGCCGTCAGTCGGTCGGGCCCTCCGACAGTCGGTCGGTCGGTCGGTGGGTATCCCCCAACAGAGGGCAATATGGTGCTGATCCCCAACTACTACAAAGTCAAGGCTCAACAAATCTGGGAAGCTTGTAGCCACCTCTATAGCATGAGCTGAAGCTTAACAATTCTAACCATCTCTGCTAAGTTTGACACCAAGGCCTTGGATAGGACTCCTAAGTTTGGTTTGGTACTTGCTCTCAAGCCATGATCTGTCTGTAGACAGTGTGTGAAACTTGAATTTTTCTATTGGATCCAAAAGTTATGGGCAATAGAAGTTATACTGCAATTATTCTTTTGTTGAAATTTTGAATCATTGGGAATGATTTGGTTGATGCCCGGTACATGTTTAGGCTATTTACTATTTCCTTTTTATGCTTAGAGGTGACTTGTGGTAGATTTATAATGTCATTTTCTGTCAAGGCACTGCCGTCGTTAAACTGTGAGAAATTCCCACAGTAGTTTCTATTTTATAGAATTTATATTGGAGAATGATATGGTATTAACTTCACTGCTCTTAGCTTTGAACCAGGGGAGCAGCTCATAAAATTCTGATGATAGTACTATGTGATTTTCTCTGAATGGACTAACAGACAAACTATGATGTTAAAAAGCAACCACAATGATACCACAAACACCATCAAGTTACGATGTTAAAATTATTTAGCAGCCTTGACTGGGTTGAACAAGTCTTAGAAGGAAGACTCATTTCCAAGTTTGTTCGAGTGTTGATGTTTGAAGTTGCATGGATATACATTCAAGAGCTCTAAAGCTCTCTCTTGCACTTCTTCTACTCAAAGTAGAAACAAAATATAGAATAAATAAGAGATAAGCATAGCCAAATCTACATCATATTTGTTGGTAGAGCCATTGAATGACTATGCCAAGTCTACATCACATCTTTATAAGGCTAAACGCTCAAACCCAACATTTGCTCGAGCAAGCCAGATCCTACAAAAATCATTTCAACCCATGTGTAGTTATCCATCCAAAATTGATATAGATATAATTGCTCAGAAAAAAATAGAGATAGTTAAAACCATCATCCAACAAATTTCGAAAGGCATTTCGTTGAACAGTAGCATGGCATCAAGCAGAAAAACTATATACACAAACTGAGCCTATGCTCTCCACCAAGGGTTGTAATATAGGCATTCATTTAGATGTCCATCCCCAATAACCTTTAGATGAGAATTGAACATCTAACAGATTCTAAAGCATTTCATCAAACAGTAGCACGACATCAAGCAGAAAAAAATTATCCAGACAAATGAAAGCTGTGCTCTAGCCATAGGCCCATCAGACTGGAACAGTGGTCAAATGTTGGGGGGGGGTAGAGGAAGAAGACATGCTCTGGCAGACATGACCGGGAATAATCTTGTGAATCCTCAACATAGTAGCTGTCATCGCACACCGTCGATGAACACCAACGAAAAGATGACACATCCTCTATGACCACCGACGAGCACTAATGTCCGCTTGCCATGATCTAGTGCCTTTTCTTCATTGCTTCTCGACGATAGGAGATGGAGATCGAGAATGAGGAAGGTGTGTGATTGAAAACGAGGAAGAAATCGATATTCAAAATGCCCCCAATGTTCTGAAATTTTATCGCTTTAACCAGTCCACTTCCGGTCATGATCATGATTGGCTACGAAAAAGAGCCAGTGACCCATCTGTGACCGTTATTTTTTAATCGAATGGTCAGATTTTTTTTTTTTAAATGACAATACTAGCCTTTGGAGTACCATAGCAAAACTCCTAAATTTATGGGAGGGAGTGGGTCTGAGGTCACCATCGTTAGAGAGGGTTTGGCTACCGCTCATCTTTTTTCTTACATCACCAACGCCAAAATGCATTAGTTCCAACTTCTCTCAATAATGTTACTTAGATAACAACCACATCACTACTTGCCTCCACCATCTCCCCTTCTCTCCACTTCCACTAGTAAGTAGCTACCACACCCCAAACCTCCTTAACACTGTGAAGGGTTCGGGTTGTATCGTTCGTGCAAGAGAATGATTCTCCTTCTCTCACGATGTCAACCATTAGATTGCATAATATCAATTTCGAGATCTATACAAACATGAATACGATAGAGATTTGAATGCTTTGAAATCTGTGCAAAGCACGGCTCAATAGTTGAGATTGCAAAAAAAGAACAATCATTGTTTCACGTGCAAAATACCCAAACCCTACCATGAAAGGGTTTTTTGTGTATTTTTTTTGTGTGGCCATCACATGTTCTACACTAATCCACGGCCTCCACAAGTTATCAAGAGTGCAATACATAATAATCTTACCGACAAAATGGATGGTGACATCTATGCATCCATTCATGCATGTAAACTTATGTGCATGTGGCAACATGCGACTGGCATGGGTACATTAGCACGCAACCTTACTTCACGCACAGGCATGATCTTTTCTTTCTATTTATTTTGTAAGCTGATCACACATGGGATGATGACATAGCGGAATAGATCAAGAAATAATTACCCATAAACATAGCTAACAGCTTCTTTTAAAATAAGAAGGGGAGGAGTGGGGCATTGACTCTTATCACACTCCCCCTCCACGCCACTGCTAAGCTAAAGCCAAAACAGTGAAACAAATTAAAGCAAGCGGGAAATGACAGGGAGTCCGGTGGGGAGCGGCTAACAAATGGCTTTAACTGATTTTTGAGTGGATGTGTTGTTTTATGCCATTCTGTGGGCTCACAGCTGGATATGTTTGCTGATAACGGCGGATGTCTTGTTTGGAATATGGTGACTTTTTCTTGCCATAGACTTGTTTGGCATGAGTGGCTCACGGGCCACCCACTTTACATCTCATCCAAATATTTTTTTATTTTAATTATTACGATGTAGGAGAGAGAATATTATTAGTTATATATTGATAGCGAGTTAAGGGGCACTTTGGACTATATAGGAAGTGTTACTATAAACTCCTAACTTGGATCAGATTGATCAGAGTTGGGCGATGAATGGCAAGTCAACAGCGATTGGATTTGCAAAATAAGTCCCTAACTAGAGTTGGCTCCAACGGAGATTTTCCGACACTCAAGTCAGAAATTTATCAATAAATGAGAAGCCAGAAAAAGAATGCGAGAGAGAGAATGATTGCGTAGCTTGGGGGTCCTTTGGTTACTGGGAATGTGGGATCTCTCGATCAATCCTTCCAAAAATATTGATCAAAGCAGAGGTCGGCCAAAGCATGGGTCGGCAGCTTGATGTGTGGAGGTTGTTGGAGATGGGGGTCGGCAGCTGACGCACGGGTTGGCTGAGACCAAGACTGATGCAGATAGCAAAGACTTTTTATCCGTAATAAGAAGGGACCATCCTTTCAACGTGAGACATTTTTTGAAAGACAAAATTGTAAAACCTATAGATCAGAGCAGATAATATCTCACGTGTCGAACTATGAGCTTTTGATCGTAACAGTGGCATGACCATTCCGTAACTGTGGGGCTCTATCCACCCATATATCAGTCTATAGTAAAAATAAGAAGGGCACCTCCCCTTCATACACAGAGTTTCTTTTGACTGGGAGCTATGTTGTGGTGTAAAAGAGAGAGCATCATTAATCCCATATTGATTGTGATGAGTTAAGGAGAACTATAGCTTATATAACAAGGGATCATCCTTCCCACATAAGATGTCTTTTGAAGGATAAAATCATGAAGCCTATGGACCAAATCAAATAATACCTCACATACCGAACCATGAGCCCTTGACTACAACACTAATAAAGATTGCTATTAATATGGGCATATACTATAAGTCTAGCTCTATGTAGAGTATGCTCTTTCTCTGAACTTATGTCGCACAATATGAAAAAACTTATTATTTTGTGGCACATAATATTTGTTTCATGAGTTTTGTCTGCACAATGTTTGGAAGAAAATAGAGATCATGAAATAGATGTGCTAGCTAAACCTGTCCATAGATTAGTTTTCTATTTTTCTCATTCGCGTGATGCATGAGCTGGAAATTTCGATGAGGCCATGTTTAAGTGGAAGTCTGGCGTGGTTCATGTGGCGTGCAAGTGATAGAAATCCTTATTGTATGTATATAAAGCACACTTTTATATATAATTAATAAAGATAGAGGTGTCTGCATGTATGATTGTGAAATTGCTACATCATAAAGTTGCGGTAATAGGACGAGATCTTCATTATATAAATACTAAGTAAAGAAATCACTATAATTAATATATATATATATATATATATATATATATATATATATATATATATATATATATATATATATATATATATGCGTAGTGAGATATCTCAATCATCTGGGATCTAATCTTCCTTGCAAAACTTTGAAAATAACATAGAGGGCATGTTATAATCAAAATGATTCCTTGCTCAATATAACATTGGAATAGCTAGTGTGCATCACCTTTTTTGTGTACAATGGACAAGTTGTTGCATATCAAGGCCACAATAGGCTTGGATATGTTGTTGCATACCAAGGCCATAATAGGGATGCACCTATTCCAAATACTCACAATGGACATGTTGCATATCAAGGCCACAATAGGCTTGCACCTATCCCAAGCACTCATGGTCAAATGTGCATGCAAGGTAAATTTATCTAGAGTGATGAATTCACTTAGTAATTTCACCATAGGTTGATGAATTAATCTGGAGGGATTTCATTCTAGATCCATGGTGAATTTTGTCTATCTAATAATTTCATGCTTCAGAGTGGGATTATCCACATGTCCAGTGGTTGGAACCAAATGCTTTTATAATTAACGGAGAATTTCAACTCTCAGATGTTTAGAAATATCTATGACACCACAATTTTTGATAAAATATAGAAAGAAGAGAATAATTTGAGAAGGGAATAATTTGAGATTAGAGGAAAGGTGAGAAGAAGGGAAGCCATCACAGCCACCAACTCGATGCGTTGCTTGCACAACAACCTAATAGTAGTAACAAATTATGTTGGAAGGCATTCCATCTTTCGTGCTTCGCACAACCAATTGATCAACTGGTTACGCCAAGAATCTGCCCTCTCTACCTCTCATTGACTTGCTTCCAAGAGACCTTCACTCTCCACACCATTGGTCATATTTAATGACATCATGTTAAATAATCCAATTGATACAAGCCATGATCCTATGGCTGATAATGGGAAATAATTTTTTTAAGTCACCAAATCCAACCCATTCCAATCAAGGGTTGGGTGGCATGCAATGTAACCAACATGGTGGTGCAGAGCATTTCTAAGTCAAGCTCCCACACCTACTTTAATCTATCCCTTTATGCATGGCATACATGTATATTATACATGTCCATAATAAAATCAAGGTCAACAATTAGCTACTTTTGTAGTCAATTTTTAAATTGGTGTCCATAGATATTCACATTATAATAGCCTCAAAACCACGAAATGCATACATAATACATTGTGTTAGATATGCATGCCATTAATTTTCTTCACCATAATGTATGTCATATGTCATCGGCACTATATATAAAGTACTCTACTTTATAATATGAGCATAACAACAGTAATAATTGTCCTTAACATAATAAAGAGAGACACGAGCGGTAAATGATTCATAGGGTTTCAAATCCTATCTTAATTATTTTGTTTTATTTTATTTTGGGAGTAGGGAACTCTTCTTAAGTAGAAAATTTATTATATATTTTCAAGGACAATAACCCTCCTAGATCTTTACCAGACCATCCTCAGCTTTTGTTAATTTCTGCTAATCATTTTAAAATGTTAGATCTGTGTAGCTTTATTTATAATATTTTTTGTAGTGCAATTTGTCCAATGCAGTTGTTGAACTTTAATGCCATAGAATTAATTCTCAAAAATCTTTCAGTAATCATATAATAATTAATGACCTTTGCAAACAACCATAAAACAGGATTAGGGGATAAAGTAGTTGTTTCTGGGGGTAAAGGGCCTTGACCCTAGGTGGCGGCCTCCTATAAGCAAAGACATTTTGGCTCATCTTATCTCTTGGACGTTTGAGGACTATGCAATATTATTTTACCAATGCTTATAAACTTTTTTTTGCCAAATATTAAGCAGCACAAGCATGTGTGGTACATTAGTCATCAATCCATATGCACCTTATATTTTAGAAGAATTAACTGAGAAGCAAAAACCACTAAATAAAATTAATTTATGTACATTATGAGTGAAAGATAAGTCACATGATGAATTGCACTTCATGGTACAAGGAGCCATACTTTGATCTGAGATAATGGTGGTAATAGCTTTTTTAATTACTTAAATTCAACATTGCATTTCTCATGGATTGCCAAAAATAAACTACAATCATCTCCCAAGTCAAGTACATTTATATACAACATATAAAATAATAATTAGTGAAAAGAAAATATTGAAAGAAAGAGTAACTAGATAAATGAATAATTCTGGTAAGGAAGAATTTCTATTTCAAGTGAACTAGCTAATATAAGCATTGATCGTAGGGATTCATAATGATTTTTCGGTTGCCATTACAGGAATGCATCCCTCTCTTTAATGCATATATGTGCAGAGTGTGTGTTCTCTGACCATTCAAAATATTATTTTAGTTGCAAAATAACAAAACTGCATCTTTTAGGTGAATGATAAATGATCGAGTGAGGTGAATTGCTTGGTAGCCTTAATGTGAACCCATAGCTACATCAGCTATTTCTTTTGTTCCTTAAAACCAACTCCACAAAATTTTTTCCTCTGATATACTATTATAGGGATTTTGTGGTACCCCCATCGCCTTGGAGGTGACCACAGGTGAAACCGGTCGATAGGCTTCAACTTCACTATGATGAATGCGGACATAGGGCTAGGACAAGAGTGGTCCTAGGATGGAGGTGGTGCATAACTTTCACGGATTCGAGATTCGGTGATGAGGATTTCGTGGGACTTGATTGGAGCTCCGAATATCTAAGGACACAAGATAGAGCGAGAAATCAAGAAAGGGCTACTGTCAGTAGAGGAGTTGACTCGGGCTTCAAATGAATCGACTCGGATCAAAGTCGAATCGGCTCGGGCTTTGAGAGAATTGGCTCGAACAAACAAACAGAGAGCAGATTTCTGTGGCATGCTGTTAGCATGCAGTCGAGTCGACTCGGCGTTTAGTCGAGTCGACTCTAAGTGCAGGGGAATCAACTCGAGCCCTGGTGGAGTCAACTCCAGTGGTGAGAATAGTAGTACATGGATTTTTTATTTGGGCTAGGATTGGTCATTGATCCTAAGGCTTGGGGCTCGGGTTTATGAGTTCCATGGGTGGCTAACTCAAAGATTTGGATTGGGAACAAGTCTAAGGGATGAGAGCGTATAAGGCATGGGCTCGATGAGTGCTTTCATATATTGAGTTCAGCTAAGAAAGTTTTTCAGCTGGAGTTTTTAGGATTTGTATCGAAATCCTAGGATATATAAACTCATATATTGTAACTTAATACAGAGAGTGGAATACAATAGCTTTTCTTCCTAATTTTCTCTCTTTTCTCTTTCTCTCTTGTGCTGCCGCCCCAAGTTTAGAAAGAGCCCTAAAGAAGGGGGGCATTTCCCTTAAGCCCTAGATGCCTTAGTGCTGGTAGGAGGAAGGTGCCCCATCATAGATCCAAATCTTGGATCGGTAGATGCTGTCCATAAAGATCAGTCACAGGTGTCCTCAGGTCCATGCAGAAGATCCAGGGGTTGTCATGGTGCGGAGTAGTATCATGGTTCTCAACAATTGATATCAGAGCCTGGTGGAGAATGGAAGTGTAGGTGAAGTTATACAGAAAAATTTACACATTTATTCTATGGTAAGACGCAGATCCATCTTTATTTTGTAGCGGCTTGGCCAACCGAGAGTAGTAGATTGAAGGTGAAGGCTGAGAGAATTGATGGGAGGGGAGTTTCCCGGGGATGGAAGGTTTTGGTGGCAGATTTGCTGGTAGGTCTTGGTGTTAAGGCTGGATTGTATGATGGATTTTGAGCGATTGGATTCTTTGGGAGATGGACAGTGGTGTGGGGCTATTTGGTATTAAGAAGAGGTTTCCCAAAGGGTAATGGTCAAGGGGATATGCTAAAGAAGCGACTATACGGTCTTCAGGTGTTGGAAGATAGAGAAGTAGTCAGGGTGTATTCAACGGTTTGATCGAAGCATGGATTTGCTAAGCTTTGGGGGATGGAGATGGCTATTCCATGGAGCATTGCTACTGGTATAGAGGATGGCATCTTTCTTTTGGACATTTCGTAGGTGTCCGTGGAGTACGAAAGGTCCGAAACAACAGCAACGGTGGTGAAGGTTCAATAAGAGGCTCAACAAGGTTGTGTTGAGCAGCTGACCTCGATTTTTTTTGCAGAAGCACTAGGGAGAGTCGCGATTCAGGTGGAAGAGGATTGACATAGGTTTAGAGATAAGAGATGTAGGGATAGGTGTTTGATTCTAGCACTAGCAGCGGCAATGCATTACATGGATTTATGCGAGGTTGCATGCATCGTGGTTCGAGGTTCTGGAGAGATCATGTCGGTTGCAGTGGTGGCACGGGAGAAGATCTAGATACCTATGTAGTGGTGGTGATTAGTCCAGGTGATGATAGGTGGATTCCGTGCTTGTCGGAGAATCTGCAGTTTTTCAGGAGAAGTTGAAGCGACAGTTGGTACAGGGCGAAAGAGGATGAAGTGCTAGGGTGAAATCTCCTAGGTTTAGTCGCTGGTTTTTTGAAGAGCTGGATGAGCTCTTATATTTTGGAGGTATCCGCGGGGTGTGGAGGTATCCAAAACAGCTTCGGAGGGGTTCGAGAAGTGTGGAGGTTCTGAAGGGACAGCGACGGTGTACGAGATGTAGTGGCAGGCCCAGCAAGATAGCATTGGATGGCTGGCCTCGGGGTGACTCGAATACAGAGTTGGAGATTTCTGTGGCATCAGATGGGCTTTGATTTCAAGTGGAGCATTGGATAGAGGTGGCTTCACAGGTGAAGAGAATTTTCTTCAGAAAAATCCAGGACAAGTGATGCTGCTGTCGAGCAAAAGGATGTGTTTATTAGATTTGCCAGTTGTGGAGTCACCGGATCACAGGGAGGTGGAGCATGGAAGATTGATGTGTCTACATATGGAGGAAGAGGAGCATCGGAGAGAGGTTCCTTCACAGGTGATGAGGAAGGCTATGACCATGGCATGGACTCTAGGCGAAGAGGTGCAGAGAGAGGTGGAGTTTTTCAATTGCTCAGGCAGTGGTGAGCGGGCACCAGGAGATGGCCTAGAGGAGTATGCATCAGAGTTTGGGGTTTTCATGGTGCAGAGTAGTGCCATGGTTCTCAACAACCATAAGATGTATCCATTCTCATTGATAATATGTCTTGGGTTACATGTAACTAAGGAACCAAAGATATAATAAATAGTTCAAAGAATAATTTTCATTCAAAATGAAAAGGTATGACTCATTTTTCTTAGGGCTAGCACACATTGACTCGATCTATTTACTTAATCTGCATTTGATCTATAATAAATATGTTTGAGTTTGGGCTAAATAGATGTAGATTGTAAACAGATCAACATAGTTCGACCTGTTTAGTATTTAGGTTCTAGAATTATAACCTATTTAACCCAATTAACCTATTTAATATTGATTTATTTGCTTGCTTATCTTAACAAAAGTAGATCGGTGCCCATGTTCGAACCCAATTGTCCCAGCTCCAATGCCTGTTTGTATTTATTTTGAAAGTGGACTTCTAAAGGGTCCTTCAAGTGGTTAGGGCAAAGGAGTCCAGGGATGAAAGTGTATGGCAAAGTCTAGGGTTTAAAATTAAATAACTTGGAATGGATGACCTATTTATTAAGTATAAGAGATTCATATTTTAAAATTTTAATATATTTAATAAATATATTAAATTTAGATTTAGGTTTAGATTTTTTTGATTCGATCTAATTTATATATGATCTGATTCAGCACCATTGCCATCCCTAACTTCTGTGCAGAAGAACCAAAGGATGCCCCATCACACTTTTGAAAGACCAATTCTCTACACGTGCATCACACGTGCCATGTTCTGGTTTTAATTAAACAACTTTTGTGGCCATCCTTGGGATCCACGACAGTTTTTCTGGCTTGGCTTTGTCACATGACAACAACTAGCTAGCGAGAGAGAGAGAGAGGGAAAGGGAGAATCAACCGTGGAATATGCGGCATTTGCTTGCACCCTCACGCCCACTGTTTGTCCCCAGCACCTCTAGTAGTGGTAATTTGGGGACAGGGAAGAGGGCATGTTTTCCCTCAAAAAAAAAAAAAGAAAAAAAAAAAGAAAAAAAAAGAGAAAAGGGCATGTTTGTTTTAATTTCCACTGAACCCAAGCTAGCCACCCATCTACTTCTCAAATAAATAAATAAAACATATATATATATATATATATAGACATATAAAAGAAGGTAAACTATAACAAGAAGCGGTAAAAAAGACTACAAAATAGGGTGACGAGAAGCGTATTAATTTTCCGTGGTTCCGGGCTTTCAGTCCAATTCCCTGTCACTGAGAATCCTGCACTAAAATATATGGGTTTGCTTCTAAGCCTGCCGGACCTCCCTTCTCCCTTATCCTACTCGTTCCCCCTTCACATCATTACTCACTCACCTCTTCTCTTTCTAGGGCCCCCCCCCCATCACTTGTCGGTGAGGCAAGGCAACACATGCCTTTATCGTGCTCCACTTTTGTTTCATTTTCAGTTATATAACTCTCTCTCTCTCCCTTTTTAACTCCCTTCCCAGTTATTCCTGTGATTGTTTGGGGCCAACCCTTTTCTTAACCAACCTTTGCTAAGTGTGGAGTGCACACAGCTCCAAGATAGATCCATTTCCGTTAGCCCTTCCCCCCTGTTCTTTTCTATTTGTTTCTCTCCACTCCCCCTCTTAATTCACTCCACACCTCTCCTATTTCCACCTAATTTCGTATATTTTAACTTCTTCTCTCTTCTCTCTTTCTCTCTTTTAGCTATATAGCTAGCCTACATGAGTCGGTGAGCTTGGCAAACGAAGGAATGGCGGACTAATTCACGGTTACTCTTCACAAGAGGAAAGGGCGGCTTTTGACTCCTCTCGCTATATATAAATAAATAAACCCCCACCATCCCATCTTCACTATAAATATATTATTGACAGCCTCTTCCACTCCATCCACCTCGCTTCCACCATCACTCTTCCTTGTTTTCTCCTCCTCCTCCTCCTCCTCCTCTTTCTCTCTCTTCCAAGGGGAAGGAGAGATGGAAACTCCAGAAGCATGGGCTCCAGCAGCACAACCAGCAACGGCGTCGGCGATTGTACGCATGGCGCCGCCACCGTTGCTGTCAAGAGAAAGCGCACCAAGCGGCAGAAGATCCACCCACCGGCCCTGCAGGCGGCCGCGGCGGCGTTCACCGACTCCTCGTCGGCCTCTTCGGCCGATGGTAATCGGGGGAGCGTCACCGAGGAGGAAGAGGACATGGCCAATTGCCTCATCCTCCTCGCCCAGGGCCATGCCTTGGATGCCGGCGCCAAGGTGGAATCGCCGGCCGAAGAGAAGTTCACCAGCCGGAGACTCACCGAGGCTGCCACGACAACCAACGGCAAGGCCGGGTTCTACGTCTATGAGTGCAAGACATGTAACAAATGCTTCCCGTCGTTCCAGGCGCTCGGCGGGCACCGCACCAGCCACAAGAAGCCCAAGCCGGCGGTGGTTGCGCCGGTGGCCGAAGGGAAGAAAGAGATGGTCGATAAAGATATGGTGCAGATAAGTCTGAATTCTTTATCGAAGGCAATTGCGAGCAGCGTCAAGCCGAGGGTACACGAGTGCTCAATATGTGGGTCCGAGTTCAACTCCGGGCAGGCACTGGGAGGCCACATGCGGCGGCACCGGCCGTTGGTCATCCCAGAGGCCCCCGAAGTCAAGAAGGAGAGGACGATCCTCTCCTTGGATCTAAACCTCCCCGCTCCCGCCGACGACGAGCAGGCCGAGCTCCGGAGGCCATCCTCGCCGGCTTTCTCCTTTGCCAGCGAGCGGCCGCTCATCTTCTCGGCGTCAGCGTCAGCTCTGGTGGATTGCCATTACTGAGAGGGAACTAATGGAAGCAAAGCTATCCATCCTTAATTTCTTTCTTTCTTTTTGTCCTTTTTTTTTTTTTTTTTCCAAAACAAATTAAACATGGAATTATGTGGGTCATGTGAATTACTGATTATGTCTTTGCAAGTTACTATTGATATTGATTATTCTTGAAATTCTTTTTTATGTATATTGATCATAGTTTTCTCCGATTAAGATGATGACTATTTGCATTAATTCCGTGAGGCGGAGAGGTGTGCCATTATGTTCACGTAAAGAGAGTGAGTTCTCTTTTTTTCTTTTTCTCTCTCTAAAGAGTCGGCTTTGTTTGGTTTCTCCACCACCAAGAAAAGACCGCGTGGATTAAGATCCGGCTTCCCACGAGTTTGTTTCGTTTGTAAGGCATCCCTGCCCAATAAATGCCAAAGGAATAAAAAGAGACGGACAATGTGACAACTTGGTAACTGCCTTAACCCTTAAGGTCCGATGCTATAGCAATCACACACTTGTACCGTCCGTCACTTCTCTCACTTATATATCCTCTAGCTAAAAATATTTCTCTTATGTTTCAAACGAAATTACTAGTTAAATCTAAAATTGCATCTATCCATGGTTGGATTTATAATACTTTGCTAGTGGGGAAAGCATGTAATGTTCTTGCCTCCGATGCATGGTCCTAACAAGGATTATGGAGAACTGATGACCAAATTCAACAACGGATGTGGTTCTAAAATTTAGTTAGTTAGTTTTTATTTTCATATAATTTTTATACGAGTACCTCCAAAAACACCGGCTACCGAGGGACAGAGGGAGGAGATACTTATAAGTTGCCTAATATCTAAGAGCATAGACATATCTCCTGCAAACAAGGATCCCAAACTCTTGCCTAACATTTCTAGATCAATGTAACACATCAAGTGTAGTAGATGTGAAGCTGCCATCACCATCAAGAGGTACAATTTCATTACATCTAATAGATTAAAAACTCTCGGGATGTTTATATACTCTTAGACCTATCCATCTAAACATCTGGGATTTTAGATTTTTTTTTTTCCCCCTTGATGCAAGGGATTTTAGATAGAGCCTTAACTACCCACCATGTTCTTTGATTTGGCCTACAAGCTTATGCGCACATTTGGCGATGGAATCATGGAAAACTTTCTTAATTAGATTAACCAAACTCCATCACATCCCATATAAAATTATAGGAAGGGCTTCATGATTTGATCTTAATTACTATAGTTAAGTCCACGTTTTGGTAGTGAGGGGTGTTTGACAATATCACATGGGGTTGGGTGGTTGCCTTTCTTAATCCATCCACTCCACGAGCTTTTCTCTTTATATTATATTGATATCAAAAGCTTATGATTGGTGGGACTCCTCCGAGCTAGTACAGTTACCTACTGCCAGTGGATGGTCCATACTCGTGGAGTGCTTCACACTCTCAGCAAAGTGAGAGCTTCACTCTTGTTTCTAAAGTCCAGAGCTACTCCAGTGGTTAGAAGTCGTTGGAAGCTACAGTGAGGCCACTTGCCTTGCTGCTCCTGCCATTTGCAAAGAACTTTTGGTGATAGAATTGAATTCATGGGTGGTGGTTGACTAATATGGTGTATAGAGATGGCAACGCACAGTATATAGTTTAAAGGTCTATTTTGTCATCATTGTTACCATCCTCGCACGGCTTAAGCTTTTCTGCAATGGCTCCTCTGTTGATGACTTCTGGCAGGATTTATTTGGTCATAATAGCTTTCATAAGTCCGTGGTGTCTTGACCATTTCTGTGGGCTGTTATTCGAATTATCTTTTAATAGCATTATGCTAGCATCCATGCATGATGCATGCTTAAGAATCTTATTAGAATAAAATATTAATGAATAAATACTTTTTTGCTGATTATTTTTAGTTAATAAATATTATAGTTAGCATCCATGGAGGGTGTCATCTGGTTGAGGTAGTAAATTAACCAGGCATTCGATGCCAATGTCTTAGGTTCGACGTTGCCTTCATCCTGATTTTAGCTAGCATCTATACAAGGAATCAAACATAAAAATAAAAAAGAAAATTATTTTTTTAATTATGTAGATAAAATAAAATTAGCCAAGTACTTTTCGTATATGAATATATTCCATAAAATTTAAAAATTCTAGTATTTTGTAAGAATCAAGTCTCGTGAAAGAATAGCATTGCTTGAGGGAAAGATGCAAGATAGTTGTCCCATTCAGAGAAAAGATAGTGGCCCCTCAATAGATGGAAAAGGAAGAAGGTGAGATTTTTGGAAGGTAGGATCCGTAGGATCACCTTTTCTCTATTATTTATGGAGCTATTTTATCAGGTCGTTGGGCAGGAAGCTTCTCTTAGTGGGATGGGAGGTGTCACGGATAAAAAATTGATATGCGGCGTTCTCTCCCTTCTGCATCCATGTGGTGGCTTGAATTCATAGAATATATTAGTGCCAACCATTGCCAGCAACAGAAATAGAGAACTTTCTTGGCGAAATCCTTCTATAAATCCTTAAGCATAGGATACTATAAGTTCTTATACATGCATGCATGCATGCATATATACATATATATATATATACACACACATATAAATACTATATAAACAAACATTATTTAGAGAGATAGTTAAAGTTGGCTATACTAGAGAATATCTCCACTTAAATTTGATTAGATTTATATTGGATAATAAAAATTCCCCGTCAATGATTTAAGCTATCGGATGTGCTTTATTATCTTTAAATGTTTGTATATAAAACATCGTGTGATTTGGAGCCCCCCAGCCTAGACATCAATGGTCAAAATAATATACACCATTTTCATGTTATTTAAATATCTAATCTGATGCTAAAGATCTCCAAATCATATAATTTTAGATATATAAGTAGTTTAGAGATACAAGATTACATTTAATAGCTTAAATTATCCATACATGACCCTCACCATCCGATCCGATCTATATATGGAGATCCACTCTAGTGTAGCCAAGCTCTCTCTCTCTCTCTCTCTCTCTCTCTCTCTCTAGATATATATTTAAACCTTTCTATGGTTTTGTTTTATGTTTTTTTTCTAATGTAAAGGGAGGAAAAAATCCATCCAAATTTATTAACAAAAAAAAAAGTACAAAAATAAAGTGTGAATAAGATAAAGAGAAAGAAAAACCTCAAGTAGCCCAACAATATTTGAAATTCAAATTCAAATTTCCCCAATATCCATTTGAAATTCAAATTCCTCCATACAATCAAAACAATATAAAATTTGAAATCTCTATCTTAAGGCAAGTGTTTTTTGGAATTTGAATTTCAAAATCGAGAGCTTCATCTTGCCGCCAAAGAGGGAAAGAAGCAATCGGTCAGGCCGTGTGCCTAGATGCCATCAAGAGGAAGAGAAAAAGAGAAGATGCCCATCGACAGTCCAACATCGGAAAAGAGAAGAAGAGGAGAAAGGGAGAAACCATATATCTATCTCTGGGCTACAAGAAGTTAAAAGAAGAAACAGGAAGGAAACAACCTTGAGAGGAGAAGATGGCCAATAGCATCGAAGCACTGGAAAAGAAGATAGAAAGACTTTCGGATGGGGGGGGGGAGCTTAACTACTAAGGGGGTTAATCAACACAAGAGAGAAAAGAGAGGAGGAAGAAACAATCTGGTCTCTAGGTACACACCAAGATATACAATGAAATCTAGCAGTCGAGGAAGATAGAATGGCAGCGATGATGCCAATAGTGCTGGAAAAGGAGAGAGAGAGAAATAAGGAGGAGGCATCCGATAGCTGGAAGAATGAGAGATAGAGAGGAGGAGGGTGGAAGAGGGCATTCTGGTGGTAGGCCTACTGTCAAGTACACCTCAATCCCAGCATGAGGAGAGAAGAGGAGCGGGAAGGGCCTTTGCACAATCTAAGAGAAGGAAAGAAGAGAAAGAAATTCTCAGTTGAGGAAGATAGAGATCCCTTGGGCTGAGGAAGAAAAGAGAGAAGAGATAAGAAAGGGGAAGGAATGGCCAGCATGGAGCTCAGCCCTCGAGGGGGGGTGTAGAGAAGATTGGCTATCCAAGGGATCTAGCCAGATCAGCTGTCCAAGGTATTGAGATTTGATGCCTCGAGGTTCGATCCATATTGATCCCACAGCGAGATCCAAGATGACGAACGGAATCCAACGAATCCAAAAACAACCCAAACGAAATCCAGACGGAGAAGATACGCGTGAAAGAAGGCTCGAAGCGGTGGCATGATGCACGAGGCGATGGTAGGCGACGGTCGATGGCAGTGCGGTCAGGCCCGACGGAGGCACGCACAGCCCTACACACGGGCAAGCCCCGCGCAGGTGCGTGCGTGGGCCAGCCCAGCGCGCACGGGCGCCCAGGCCCAGCACCCCTGCGCGATCCACCATGAACCGTGGGGTGCTGGGCGGTCTATTGGGCCGCATGGACCGAACACGTGGTCCACGCATGGTCTACGGTGTTTTTTGCATGATTTGATGGCTCTGGAACGAGCCGTTGGTGATCGGATGGTTGAGGTTGATTTCGAGTTTGATCAGATGATTGGTGGCCCTCATGTGCACAATCGGATGGCTCTGGTGCGAGCAAATCATGATCGGACTGTCACGGATGGTTTTAGATTTGATTGAGACTTTATATTCCTACTGAAATAGTATTTTTGAAATTTTGGATCTTATATAGCTCTGATTGACGAACCATTTGTTGCGTTGGAAAGCTGGTGATGTTCTGGAGGTGCAAAAAAGACTTCAAGAGAGGTTTCAAAAAACTTTTGTGAAGGTTTTGAGATTTTTTATTGAAAGACTCTTGTACAAGAGTTAAGTGGTGAGTTTTTCTTATATTAATTTTATTTTATTCTCTCATAGTGAAGCTTGTACGCCTCGTGGAGGTAGGCTTAAGGCCGATTCACGTATTTGTATTATGTTTCTTCTTTCTTCCTTCTTTCTGCTGCACCGTGTGGTACCAGATCCTGTGCAACAATTGGTATCAAAGTAAGATGGTGCCAGAGTATAGGTTGCGGCGGTGGTGATTGAGATAAAAAATGAAGAAAACAAGCATAATCAAGATGGAGATCAACAGGTTTGATAAAAAAAGCAATTTTTCTTGTGCAGGCAAGGGTGAAAGACGTGCTCATCCAGCAATGGTTGATCGATGCTCTCTTGTGCGAGGAGAAGTCGATCACTATGGAGGTGCAAGATTGGAGGTGGCTCTAGATGCAAATGATGAGTACGATCCACTTATACTTAACAGATGAGGTGGTGATCCATGTACTTGATGAGATTTTTCCGACAATGCTATGGTCGAAACTCGAGGAGTTGTACATAGCGAAGTCTCTCACCAACACCTTCTTCCTCTGGAGGTAGTTCTACCCATTGCAGATGATTGAGGGACAGAGCATGCAGGAGCACCTCAGCCACTTTCAGAAGATCCTCATCGACCTCCTCAGCATTGATCAGAAAGTTGAGGAGAAGACCAGGACACTGGTCTTGCTAGTGTCGCTCCCCCTTCGTATGAGTCCTTGGTGATTGCTCTTCTAGTGGAGAAGAGTATCATCAAGATGGACGAGGTTACTGTGGTGATTCTTCAGAATGAGGTTCTCAAGAGGGAGAACCTAGCTTTGAGCTCAGATGGCGGTAACTCAGCTTTGATGGTTTCTGAAAGAGCAGAAGGCGACAAACAGATTGACAAGAGATTGTGACAAGGACGGTCCAAGTCCAGGACGAAGGACTTGAGCAAGATCAGATGTTACTGGTGTGACGAGTTGGGACATCTAGCTAGAGACTGCCCTCAACTTAGGGATCGGATGAGGGTCACTGCAGTAACGGCTAGTAGCGACTCAGAAAGTGATGTCCTGGAGATATCTGATGAGGTATCTACTTCTTTCCAGCAGTAAATTTTAGATTCTACATGCACCTATCATGTTTGT